>NW_012106030.1:1072607-1095677 GCF_000951045.1 Mandrillus leucophaeus | reverse complement strand
TCGCCCGGCTAGTTTTTTGTATTTTTTAGTAGAGACGGGGTTTCACCATGTTAGCCAGGATGGTCTTGATCTCCTGACCTCGTGATCCACCCGTCTCAGCCTCCCAAAGTGCTCTTTCCTATTTTCTTAAGGTGAAAGATTAAGTTATTAATTTGATATATTTCTTATATTCTACTATCAGGTTAAAGATACAAACGACTCTCTTCCTAAGCACTGCTTTTGCTGCATCCCATGAATTTTGATCGGTTGTTTTGTTTTCTTTCAGAATAAAATATTCTAAGTTTCTTTGTGATTTCTTCTTGAACCCATGAGTTAGTAAGAAGTGTGTGGTTTAATTTTTTAATGTTTATGGATTTCCCAAATTTCTTTCAGTTTTTTCTTCTAATTTAATTCTGTTGTAGTTAGAGAACATACTTGATCTGACCCCAGGCTTTTTTAAATTTAAGACAGAGTCTCGCTCTGTTGCCCAGGCTGGAGTGCAGTGGCGTGATCTCAGCTCACTGCAAGCTCCACCGCCCGGGTTCACGCCATTCTCCTGCCTCAACCTCCTGAGTAGCTGGGACTACAGGGGCCCACCACTATATCTGGCTAATTTTTTGTATTTTTAGTAGAGATGGGGGTTTCACCGTGTTAGCCAGGACAGTCTCGATCTCCTGACCTCATGATCCACCCACACCGGCCTCCCAAAGTGCTGAGATTATAGGCATGAACCACTGCACCCGGCTCTCAGCTTTTTTAAGTTATTGAATCTTGTTTATTTCCTAGCATGTGATCTTTTCAAGAAAATGTATTATGTATGCTTTTCATCAGTTGAAAGAAAAATATACTTTTTAGTATGTAATTACCTTTATTGGTGGTCTTTATTTATTCATGTAAATTTGAGTCACTGTCTAGTGTCATTTTCTTTCATCCTGAAGAACTTCCTTCAGTAATAATTTTCCCGTTTTGTCTTTTTTTCTCCGAGACTTCCATTTCATGTATTTTGATATGTTTGATGGTTTTCTATATATCTCTGCAGCTCTGTTTATTTTTCTTCATTTTCACTTTTGTCCTTCAGATTAGATAATTTTTATTCATCTATCTTATAAGTTTTCTGATTATTTCTCCTGCTAGCTCAAATCTGTTGTTGAATACCTCCAGTGAATTTTTATTTCATTTAATGTACTTTTTAATCCCCAAATTTCCATTTTCTTCTATTTAAAAAATAATTTTTACTGCTTCATTTATATTCTCTATTTACTAGGTAATTGTCATCATGTTTTTCTTTAATTCTTTAAACATGCTTTTCTAAATATTCTGTAAATGTAATTATGATAGTTGCTTTTTCTTCTAAGTCCAACTTGGGCCCTCACAAAGGTAGTTTCTAATAAACATCTCCTTCGCTCCGTATGAGTCACACTTCCTAGTTCTTTCATGACTTGTAATCTCTTGTTGAAACTGAACATTTTGGATACTACATTGTTGAAATTCTGAATTCCAAATCCTCTCTCCTAGTGGTTGTATTTATTATTATTTTTTGCTTGCTTGCTTCCTTGTTTACTTGTTTTGTGACTTGCTTGGAATAATTCTGTGGAATCTATCTCATCATATAGTATAGCCACTGATGTCTCTGCTCAGTTTGTTGTTTATTAAATCTGTTTTCATTTTTAAGCCTATCATTTTAGTGGTCACCTTTGGATCTATATATCATCATCAGTTAATAATTGGTAAGAGCTTGTGCTTAAACATTTTCTCTCAGTAAAGTTTCCACCTTTTTGTTGTTTTCCTTTCTTTTCTTTTCTTTTTGAGACGGAGTCTCGCTGTCACCCAGGCTGGAGTGCACTGGTGTGATCTCGGTTCACTGCAACTTCTGCCTCCCAGGTTCAAGCGCTTCTTCTGCCTCAGCCTTGGGAGTAGCTGGGATTACAGGCACATGCCACCATACGAAGCTAATTTTTGTATTTTTAGTAGAGATGGGGTTTCACCAGGTTGGCCAGACTGGTCTTGAACAACTGACCTCAGGTGATCCACCCGCCTCGGTCTCCCAAAGTTCTGGGATTACAGGCATGAGCCACTGCGCCTGACCAGTTTCCACTTTTACCACTGGATCTGTGTATGGATTGGAAAACACATTTAAAGCTAAGACACTATTCTTCTCCAACTTTTACTTCCTGTTGTACCTCTTCATGCCTCCTCCAAATGTGTACAAGGTCTCACATTCAATCTGGGGCATGCAGAGGGACAGGTTTTTCTCCAACCTTTCTGGCTCACCAGCTACCATTATTTTGCTCATCTATAAAACAAGAGAGTTGAATTAAATGCCTTTTTTTTTTTTGAGACAGAATTTCACTCTTGTGGCCCAGGCTGGAGTGCAATAACATGATCTCGGCTCACTGCAACCTCCTCCCCCTGGGTTCAAGCGATTTTCCTGCCTCAGCCTCCCGATTAGCTGGGATTACAGTCATGCGCCACCAGGCCTGGCTCATTTTGTATTTTTTTTTTAGTAGAGACAGGGTTTCTCCATGTCAGTCAGGTTAATCCTGAACTCTTCGACCTCAGGTGATCCACCCACCTCAGCCTCCCAAAGTGCTGGGATTACAGGCATGAGCCACCGTGCCTGGCCTAAATGATGATTTCTAAATTCTTTCCTGGCTGCAAATGTAAAACTCCTATGTACCATAGACACACTATTGTATTTGTTTTACTCTTGAAATAGCGTAGTGCTTCTCTCCTAGTAATGGTGGATCAGGAAATTCTGACTGTCTGCTAAGATCAACTGAAAAACCTGGACACAGCATAAAAATACATCTTATTGATGCATTAGAAAGCTAATAAGGTAGTGAGGAATTATGGAAACCAAAACCAAGGAGAAGAATGAAAGCCAGAGGAAAAAATATAACAAAAGCTTCCTTTGAGAGTTTCTTTTCTCCTCAGGCCATCATATATTCCAAAAATTAGTGGCTGAGAGTCTAAGAAGATCAACTGAATTTTTGCCAGATTTACAGATTTGGGAAAATAGAAGTTCCCAGACCAGCAAGGAAAGCATGGTGATGTAGTAAACTTCATGACTCTCAGTTGAAATCCCAAAGGGCTACAATAAGGTGAAAAATAACCAATAGGTTCTTGCAGAGGTTGAAACCCCAGCTACAAGTTATTTCAATTCATGATTAGATTAAGATCATTTAGCATTACAAGTGTTCCTGACTGCCTGCCAAAAGCAAACATAAGTTCCTATTAAAGAAAGATATCATTCTAGGTTTCAGATTATCTCTACATTTTATAAAAATGCAATATCCTGCACTCAATTGAAAATAACCGGGATCTGTGGCTTACACTCGTGGTCCCAGCTACTCAGGAGACTGAGGTAGGAGGACTGCTTGAGCTCAGGAGCTAGAGGCTGAAGTGAACCATGATCATGCCACTGCACTCCAGCCTGGGTGACAAAGTGAGACCCCGTCCCTAAAACAACAACAAAACCAAAAACCAAAAAACAGGAGAACGAGGACACATGACTGAAGGCTGAGTATCAAGAGAAACAAAAAATAAAAAAAAATGCCTAGAGGGTATCTGGAAAAGGGAATTTGTAGGCAAGGATTTGGAGATATCTATTCTTACTATGTTCAAAATTCAGATTAAGATGTTTTTCTGGGCCGGGTGCGGTGGCTCACGCCTGTAATCCCAGCACTTTGGGAGGCCAAGGCAAGTGAATCATGAAGTCAGGAGATCGAGACCATCCTGGCTAACATGGTGAAACCCCATCTCTACTAAAAATACAAAAAATTAGCTGGGTGTGGTGGCGGGCACCTGTAGTCCCAGCTACTCAGGAGTCTGAGGCAAGAGAATGACGTGAACCTGGGAGGCAGAGTTTGCAGTGAGCCGAGATTGTGCCACTGCACTCCAGCCTGGGCGACAGAGCGAGACTCCGTTTCAAAAAAAAGATTTTTATCTGAAACTAAAACATATTTAAAAAGAAAAAACTGAATGGAAATTCAAGAACTTTAAAAACAATAACATATTTAGCGTAGATAAATTGAAGAAAGAGAGAAATATTGTCCTGAAAAATATAACCAAAAAAACCTCAAATTGAAGTCAAAAAGAATAAAATTGAACTGTAAGAGAAAGAAGAAAAATAGTGAAAAGGACTGAGATACATATAGTTGCAATACTGGAAGGAGAAGAGAAAGACAACGTAGTAGAAGCAATATTTCAAGAGACAATGGTTGGGAGTTTTCCAAAACCAGTAAAAGATATAAAGCCCAATATTATAAAAGGCCTATAAACTCCAGCACTATAAATATAAAGAAAATTTTATTTAGGACATCACAGCAAAGTTGCTGAAAGCCAAAATCATAGAAGAAATCCTAAAACTGGACAGAGAAAAATGATATTACCTTCATTGAAGAGAAAAATTATACTAATAGTTGTCTTCACTAAAAAAAAAAAAAAAATGCAGAAGCAAGAATACAATGAGATTATAGCTTCAAAATAATGAGAGAAAATAACTACAAACCTGAAGTTCCATATTCAGTGAAAATATCTTTTGAAAGTGAAAGTGGTAAGAAAGACATTGCCAGAGTCTAGGTAAGGCAATAGAGTGGTAAGAACTTTTCGCTAAAGACATTTAATGAAAATTATAAAAAGCACTTTTTAGGAAGACAATAAATAATCTCAGAAGATATTCAGAGATGCAAAAAGGAAGGAAGAGCAAGAAAAAGGATAAATATGCACCTAAATCTAAGTTGATATTGACTATATAAGACAATAATAAATTATAATATCTGTGGAATATTAAAATATGTAGAATTAAAATACATAAGATAATAATGTATGAGAAGAGATGGTGATAAATGGAATTTAAATGTTCTTAGGATTTTGCATTGTCTAGCAAAAGGTGAAAGAACACATTTTTATTAGACTTTTCTAAGGCAAAGGATTTCGTCATCTCTAGGAAATAATGTTAAGAAAATTTGTTAAGTAAATTCAAGTAAATTTAAGTAAATTCTGAATGTCTAGTAGTCTCTTGCCAATTTTAAATTTTGGTATGTTTCTCTATTTGGATATGGTACATATGAAAAAAATTTAAAAAATTGACATTTCAAGGAAAACTGCAAAGACTCATCCAAAAACTAAAATTCAACTTTATATTTATTTATCTGCTTAGAGAAAATTACCTGAAGATGACTTTGAAGCAAAAGATAATCCCTGTTTTGAGGTTGGAAGTTTTGGAAAGGACACAGCCATTTTAATCCATTGCTGGCTGGAGAGCATAAGGTACAAATCTAATTACTATGCTTTTACAGCAGTGCGTATGAATTCACGCTTTTAACGGCCAATTTGCTTGAAAGGCTGTGAATCATTTCCTAAGTTTGGGTATTATTACCTGTCTTCAAACAAAGGCAGGTGCAGAAGAGATAACTGAAAGAAAAAGGGACAGATGACTTGGTCTTGACTGGACAGTTCTGTGACCCAGTTGGGATAGAAGGTTCTTGAAGGTAGGAATCGGTGCCTATGTTCATGGGCAGTTCTTGGAAGGAGCTAATTGTTGTGTAGAGGAAAAGGACGCTGACTGGGCTGAGACACAGATAAGGAGGGTTGCCATCTTGTTTCTACTACTGACTAGCTTTGTGTCATTGGGAAAGTCATTTTGTAACTCTAATCATTAGTTTTCTTTTCAGTAATATGGGCAAAGTAATTTAGCTCATAGATTTAGTGTGAGAACTGGTAATGTGTATGAAAGCGTTTTGTAAACAGAAAAGTATATACAAGTGTAGGGCATTATTTTTCTTTCAAAACATACATCACACAATCCAAATCAAGAGTATTTATCAGTAGTTACAAAGAGGTGAACAAATTTACGGTAAGTATGAAACAGCCAAACTGCAAAACTAGTTAAAACTAGTTGCTTAAACACCTCTTGGGGGAAAAAAACAACAACAAATTTTCATAGTCAGTAGGCCATGGGAAGAATTTTTTTACACTGATAGTACTACAGAACTGTCAGCTTCTAAATTTGATTCTCTTTCATTAGGTGATCTGTTAGATTCAGTGTCTATTTTACTCAGGTTCTTGTAAAACATCCAAGAAAACACCCAAAAACAGAATGTTCACACGATCAGATTTTCAATAACCTGTTAAGTAGTTAATGCATAACTTTATGAGCAAATCATATATTATCAAAGGAGAAACAAGTATATCCATTTAGATTGTTTTATTTTTCATGTTTAGACCAATTGATTTGTTATTCTGGGATGATGAACAACAATATTTTCTTATCTAATTTAAAGAAGCATAGGGAAATTGTGTTTGGGAATGTGTTATATTTAGATTTCTGAGAATATATAAAGGTGTAAAATTTCGAGCTACTGAGGATGGAGTTTCCAAAAGACCTTTCATTTCAGCCTCTTAGGTTTTCTGTGTGGAATACAGATGTGAGGAAAGATAGCCTTTCCTGATGTTCTGATGTTCATATCTACTGT
Source organism: Mandrillus leucophaeus (assembly GCF_000951045.1). NCBI lineage: Eukaryota > Metazoa > Chordata > Mammalia > Primates > Cercopithecidae > Mandrillus > Mandrillus leucophaeus. The sequence goes on along the minus strand of NW_012106030.1, from coordinate 1,089,222 downwards.
GATTTTATTTAGAGAATCAGATTTTGTTAGCTTGGAAAAAGATGGAAGACCAGAATGAGAGGAAGGCAAGATACTTTTCAAGTGACTATTATTACATGTTGGAAAGCCTTGTTTTATTTTTTCAAAATACTTTTTGTATCAATGGCCATATAAGTGATTTTGAAATTATTATAAGTATGTGGACCTGATGAGGTATTTTCCTTATTAATGCCACACAGAAATTTGTGTTTAATATTTTATGATACCAAGTATCATTAGATCATAATAATGCATTGGTTATTAAATAAATGACTAAGTTATATACTTTGGAGAGAGATTTCAAGAGGTAGACTGGATAAGGCTCAGATTATAGTCTTAAAGAGTTAATAAATTATGAAGTCCTATATCAAAAATAAAGAAATAACTACTATGGCCTCTTAGAATATTCAAAAGATTAAGAAGCTTATAAGAAATTATTTTCTGATGGGTGGCAGTGGCTCACGCCTGTAATCCCAACTCTTTGGGAGGTCGAGGTGGGTGGATCACTTGAAGTCAGGAGTTCAAGACCAGCCTGGCCAACACAGCGAAACCCCATCTCTACCAAAAGTACAAAAATTTGCTGGGTATGGTGGTGCATGCCTGTGATCCCAGCTACTTGGGAGGCTGAGGCAGGAGAATTGCTTGAACCCGGGAGGCGATGGTTGCAGTGAGCCGAGATCATGCTACTGCTGCACCCCAGCCTGGGTGACAGAGCAAGACTCCCTCTAAAAAAAAAAAAAGAAAGAAAGAAAGAAAGAAATTATTTTCTCAGGGTGAATATTGTTTCCCTCTTTGCAGGCCTTACTCAACTCTGCTATTTTTCCCTCCTTGCTTTCTCCTTCGGCCTCCGCCTTCCACTTCATTTGCATCTTGCCTCCTCCAGACGCATCTCCAGCTTCCACTACTCCTCCTTCAACTGCTTTTTAGGCCAAAACACAACTGTATTATCAGTAAGACTAATGTGATGGTCGGTCATATCACGGAGTTCTCTGGATCTATTACAAAGCCTTATCTTCTAGTTTACTCATCTAATTAATTTCAACTTTCCACTTGGCTTTGTGTATGTAGATCTAGCGACAAAAACACCTAACCAAAACATTTTTTTTTCTTTTTGTTTCTTTCTCTCTTTCTCTTTCTTTCTTTTTTCTTTCTTCCTCCCTCTTCCTCTCTCTCTTCCTTACTTCTTCTCTCCTTCCCTCCTTTCCCTCCCTTCTTTTCTTCCTTCCTCCCTCTCTTCCTTCCCTCCTTTCCTCCTTTCTGCCTGGCCAGAAATTGGGTGAAATGATACTTTAGTATTTGTTAGTTGTCGTTCCCAATTCTTTACTGCATCTCTTCTGAGTTTTATGTCACCTGAGGCTTTGAGTGAATATCAGAAGTTCCTAAAGTATCTACCATGAGAACGCAGAGTTCTAACAGCTAACAGATTCTCGTGGAGACAGATTTGTCATCTACCACAGAAGCAGAAGGGCTAGGCTGCATCGTTTAAATTCAGCCCAGGGTGTCAGATGGGAGTTTGCGTCAAATAATAGGGAGAGGGTAATAGCATTCCCCCCAAACCCCTCGTACTAAAGTGGTTCCAAAATTCTGAAAAGCCTTTGACTTTTATTTATTGGGTACAACATGGGCAATGTAAAAAAAGTTGCATATACCAAGGACTCTAAAATACAGAGGGTTCAGACTCAGAAATATCTTTCAAGTGTGCTCAATGTAGTAAGATGAAACAGAATCTAATATTACTCACAAATATTTCATATTTATCAAAAGTATATCTTCTGTTAAAAAGTGCCTGCTGAGGTAGTTTGGAGAAAAATAGAACTGACTAAGCCTTTGAATCATGTAATCAATTTGGTTGGTTGCAAAAAAAAAAAAAAAGGAATTTTAAAGTTTTCGTTGTTTTATGGTTTTATGTTTTTGTTTTGTTTCTTGAGAAAAAGTGAGGACCTGACTCAGTCTTACCTAAATTTTCAAGAAAATGGAAGCATTTAGATTGGTGCAAAAGTAATTGCAGTTTTGGCAACTACTTTCAATGGTGAAAAACGCAATTACATTTGCATCAATCTAATAATATCAGTTATTTTTGGATAGCAAATATGCAGTTACCACCACTACCACCACCACCCTTCAAGCAGCCTAAGGGATCTGTTTTCTTTGACCCACAGCCTTATACAGGCTGCCCCACACCCTGCAGATGCAATCCTTATAGGCATAGGAGCTGGGTTTGGGAGTTGAGCAGGCATGACTCCCATGCGTGCATGTGTGATCCTATACAAATACTTCTGGTTGGTGAGTCTCAGTTTGAACATTTTTAAGAGAAAGAGAAGAGAGAAAGACAAAAAAAGAGCAAGAGAGAAAAAGACAGAGAGAGGAAAATCATGATGCCTATGGCACAGGTGTTGAGCAATGTGAAAAAGAAAATGTATGAAATGTGCCTGTTTACACCTCAGTGCTCAATAATTTTATTTTATTTTATTTTATTTATTTTTTAGATGGAGTGTTGCTCTGTCACTCAGGCTGGAGTGCAGTAGCATGATCTTGGCTCACTGCAACCTCCACGTCCCAGGTTCAAGCAATTCTCCCTGCCTCAGCTTCCCGAGTATCTCGGATTACAGGCATAAGCCACAATGCCTGGCTAATTTTTGTATTTTTCAGTAGAGACAGGGTTTCACCATGTTGGCCAGGCTGGTCTTGAACTCCTGACCTCAGGTGATCCACCCACCTCAGCCTCCCAAAGCACTGGGACTACAGGCGTAAGCCACGACACTCAGCCTCAATAAATTTTAGTTGTTATATTATTAGTCATAAAGGTTAAACAAAATATATAAAACACTTCATTTTATTTTATACATTTTGGTAAAGTTTCTTTGGATTAAAAAATATTGGGGGAGAATCAATCCACTGATAAGAAAGCCAGAACATTTTAATATCAGGGGAGAACTTTTAACAAAAGGTGATAGTTACTGAAATTGATCCTCTAGGAGAAGAGAGTAGAACTGAGGCTGGAGAAAGCCCTTCATGCAAAATGGACTCATTAATAATGGGACATGGGCTTCAGGACTCTATTCCAATAACTACCCTGTGATTTACATGCTCTGGCATTGGTGAATATGTTATATTTTTTGCACAGCTTATTGGTGGAGAAATAATTCTTTCCTATGCTATTTCATTTTGAGGTGATCTGTATCCAACTTTCTTAGCCTATTTCACATCCAAAAGTTTTTCATAACAAGACTAAAACAAAGCTAATTTTAGCTGGATGAGGATCATAGCCATTTATGGTTTGACACTAGTTAGCCTGAGAAAAGAGATTGAAAATGACTTCAAGAAGATTGAATATGTTTCAAAACATTTTTGTTTCCACATGAGGAGCAAATCTACTATCTATGTGATAGTCTGCAAAGAGAAAAGAATGTCTTTCCAAATCTCTAAATTGAGGATTTAACTTAATGATATCATTTGATATGTAGCTGAAGTTGTTAAAGTGTATCTAATATTTATGGTAACCCCATGGTACGTACAGTATAGAAGAAAGAAAATGGGCTTTGGAGTTGGATCTGAATTGCAAATCCAACTCTTTAACCTCTTAACTACCCACCTACCCAACTCTACCTTTTTCCTTTATCTGTAAAATCAGAATATTAATGCCTTATATATAAGATTGTGGCAGTGATTAAATGTTTAAAAGCACATAAAATGCTTAGAACAGTAACTATTACATAATGCTCATACAATCATGGCATAAATAGTAATTCTATTTTACTTTCTAGTAATGAAATTATTTATTGGATTGTCATTAACTAACTTCTTTTTAATACTTTCAGTTAAATAGCTATGTATCCTAACAGAATCTTATTAAAATGATAAACTGAAAACATGTCATCTTAGTATCCAAGATGAATGAATCTATCTAATACCGTATTTTGTTCTTAGTGAAAACTATTACATCAAAGTTCCAATTTTTGTTCTCTAGCTCAGAAAAGAAGAAACTCAAACACGTGAAATTTTCCCTAGTTTCTTCTTCTTGGTTTCCTACATAGTGAGATAGGCAGAACCAAAATAAATGTTTACCATGTTTCACTGTCTTTTTCACCCTATCACAGGTTTACAATGCGTGTGTCAGAGGTCAAATTAAGTCCAAGGATGTGGCTGTCAGTGACTCAGTCAAGGAGGCGGCATCTAAGCCAACTCCAAGCCCAAGACGAAGTTAGAAAAGCATAGTTTTGGACAGGCCTCGCTTTCCATTTTGCTTCAACTTTTCTTATTTCTGGTCTTTTTTTTTCGGTGCTCTTTTTACACTCAAACTTTTGTGGTACAAGAACAGTAAACCACGTACTGCATATTCTCACTTATAAACAGGAGCTAACCACTGAGTACACATGAACACAAAGAAGGGAACAGACCCTGGGGCCTACTTGAGGGTGGAGGGAGGGAGAAGAGTGAGGATCAAAAAACTACCTTTCAAGTACTATGCTTATTGTCATCTGAGTGAAAAAGTAATCTGTATGCCAAATCACCATGATACGCAATTTACTTACGTAACACACCTGCAAGTTTACCCCTGAACCTAAAATAAAAGTTTTTAAATAAATAAATGAAGGGCAAACAACACTAACAACAAGAAAAAAATCTTTCGTGGTAAATCATTTCTTGTCCCAGCCTTGTTATCACAGTCAGAAGTGGAGTAGAAAACTGGCCTACAAAATAACGAGGCGGGTTCTTGTTCTATGTTGCTTATTAACTACGTAAGTGACCTTACAGAGTAAGCCACTTCTTTGGGTTTCTTGAGTTAGAGAGGCAAATGAAATTTATCAGTTTTTGTAAGTTTTATTACATTTTGACATAATATGATACATTATCCTGGTAAGGATTTATGTTGTTTTCTTTGTTATATTTGCATTTCAATCTAAACTTGTAAAGCCTATCTAGCTAACTGGTTCTAGTGGGGGAAGTTGTCACGGGTGTCCATGTGATGACAGTGCACCAAACAGGCTTTGTGTGAGCAACTCACCCTTCGGCTGAGTCCGAAAAGACAGTCAGCAAAGGGTGGTGGGATTATCATTAGTTCTTATAGGTTTTGGGATAGGCAGTGGAGTTAGGAGCAATGTTTTGCGGAAAGGGGGTGGAGCTCACGAAATACATTCTCAAGCGTGGGGAGAATTACAAAGAAACTTTTTAAGGGTTGAGGAGATTACAAAGTACATTGATCAGTTAGGGTGGGACAGAAATAAATCACAATGGTGGAATGCCATCAGTTAAGGCTTTTTTCACTTCTTTGTGGATCTTCAGTTGCTTCAGGCCATCTGGATGTACACATGCAGGTCACAGGGGATATGATGCCTTATCTTGGGCTCAGAGGCCTGACAGAAGTGATATAATAGTCTCCTATTCCTGGATCTTGATGCCCTGTCTTATGAAAGGTCAGAATAGTATTAGTTCCCTAGACTGTAGGCAACCTGTCAGTGCAGCAAAATTACTGGAGGAGATTTTTAAGTCTGTAGCTGCTCTACCATTGGAAACTCAGTAAGTCTTAGGTTGGCCCAGGCAGGAGGCTGGTGAAAGAGCTGTGTTTTTGGCCAAGCGCAATAGCTCATGCCTGTAATCCCAGAACTTTGGGAGGCCAAGGCAGGTGGATCACCTGAGGTCAGGAATTGGAGAGCAGCCTGGCCAACATGGTGAAACCGCGTCTCTACTGAAAATGCAAAAATTAGCTGGGCGTGGTGGTGCACATTTGTAATCCCAGCTACTTGGGAGGCTTAGGCAGGAGAATTGCTTGAACCTGGGAGGTGGAGCTTGCAGTGAGCCGAGATTGTGCCACTATACTCCAGCCCGGGTGATACAGCAAGACTCAGTCTCAATAAATAAATAAATAAATAAATAAATAAATAAATAGTTGTATTTTTTTTAAATAATCACAGATAATTCTGATGCTTACTCAGGGTTGTGAGTCTTAGTGACTGTGTTAAACTGGTTGAACTGCCTCCTTTCTCCACATCTACAGAAAACACTGTGTCTTACTGGGTCTTTTAGAAAGCAGATCCTAAGACAAGGAATCAATGCTGACATTTTACGTGGGGACACAAGACCATGGCAGTGAAGTCAAGAGCAAAATATACAGGAATTAAAGTAAGAATGGAATGCAATGTCTTATCACTTTGGCTACTACTTTATAATAAGCCACAGCAGGTCACTCAATAGAATTGGTAATTCTGTACATGAAGATTTTGCAGGAAGTCTGTATGGAGAACCTCTCTCCAGGGTAACCCACAGACAGAGAAAGAATGGGAAAGGTATTTGTCTAGCTATCTCATATCTCTCACTTCTAACTGGTCAAGTTTCACTCCATGACGAGTTAACTCCCTATCCTCTGGGCTCTGACATCTGGTGCATCCCCCATTTCTCCAGAGACAGATCCTGTATCTCACAGTGTGGTGTTTTATTAAAATCTAGTAATGGAAGGGTGACCTGACATGGGTCGTTCTCATTGGTAAGATGAGAAAGAGAAAGAGAGATAAGTTGAGGGACTCCGAAAAGATGAACAATATGTCTCAATATACATAGTTATAATCCACTCTTTGGGGAAAGTTATCCGCCCCTCACCTAGGATGTGTCATAAAAGAAATTGTCCTAATGAAATGCAAAAGCTGGTTCATTTACAGCACGTGCATTAAAATCCATGAGAGAGATTTCTGGGAAGCCCAACTCCAAAGAAAATGGCAATTTCTTGGAAATTTTAGTATGTACATTTGGTGTTTGGTATTATTAAGAGAGTGTGAATGGGAATTCAACTGAAAATGACTTCAAGGTCTAAAGTGTCTGCCACAGAAACAAAAATTTCAGGGAAACATTATATTCAAACAGAGCTGCTGGAGTTCGTTTAGCTTCTTCATAGACAGCTTGAAAGCTGTGTTTGAAATTTGTGCACACATGTAAATTGACAATTAGACCTTGGTCACAGGTATATCTTAGGCACTAGAAAATCAACTTGTAAATTTCATATCTCATTCCACTCTTTTAACCAGAGGTGAACTATTTGGTCCTCTCTATTTCACTTTACAGGAAGTACTTTCATTCCACTTGGGCATAATTTTAGCCCCTGTGCTTTTTTTTCCTTTTTTTTTTTTTTCTGAGATAGTATTTCATTCTGTCGCCCAAGCTGGAGTGCAGTGGCACAACCTTGGCTCACTGCAACCTCCACCTCCCCAGGTTCCAGCATTTCTCCTGTCTCAACTTCCCAAGTAGCTGAGATTACAGGTGTGTGTCACCATGCCCAGCCAATTTTTGTATTTTTAGTAGAGACTGGGTTTCACCATGTTGTCCAGGCTGGTCTCAAACTCCTGACCTCAAGTGATCCACCTATCTCAACCTCTCAAAGTTCTGGGATTACAGGTATGAGCCACCACACCTGGCCTCCTGTGCTCTTATGTTGAAGTCCAGTCATAACAGAGGTAAGTCAGACCTTTGTCCAATGACTCATGAATACTTTATACTCCTTTCCATATCCTACCTCCCACCCCACCCCCATTTGAAAAAGAATAGGTAGGTAGGAAGTGACACTGATAAAAATTTCTGTCTTGATAGCCCGGGATGATACAAAGTTACGAATGATAGACATTTATATGCTCCGTATATATCTTCTGACAATTTATGTGTTTTCTTTATCTTGAACCACGCAGTTCATTGCTAGCCTCTCTCAAAATGCACAGGGAGAAGAATGATAGTTAAATCTTTGTGACCATTTGAAATCTAATTTAAATATGTATCAAAAAAATTGAGTTATAGTATCACTTAGATTGGGTGCAATCATGTCAAAGATAGTTTATAAATTGCAAAGGAATGAGTCATAAAATAAGAGACTTTCCCCATCACCCTTGGAGATCTGTTTATTTGGCAATTAGTAACGGACTAGAGTATCTTTCTAAAATCGTGTCCCATGACTTCAAAATTTAATCTCATATTGAATTCATTTTTATATATTTTTAACATCCTGTACTCCATTTAGCTGTCAGAATGAGCCTTTTAAAAGGATTAATCACATCTTGATGCTTGTGACATCTCAATACTCTAGTGGTTTGCCATCACATTTAGAACAGAGTCTAAAGTTGGGGCCCTACAGGGCCCTATGTGATCTGGCCCTTGGCCAGCTCACTGATATGGACATCCAGTACTCTCTTACCCACTCTATTTTAGCCACACTGAACTTCCAGAGTGAGACATAGCAGACTTAAACTAGTGGTTACAAAAGTAGATAGATTTGAGACATATTTTGGATGCAGAACAGACAGGTCTTACTGACAGATTAAGTTGGAAAGCTGAAGAAAAACAGAAATAAAGAAAACAGAAAACCAAATATCACATGTTCTCAGTTATAAGTGGGAACTAAATGATGAGAACTCGTGAACACAAACAAGGGAACAGCAGACATTGGGTTCTACTTGAGGGTAGGGGTAGGAGAAAGGAGAGGAGCAGAAAAGGTAACTGTTGGGTACATGGCTTAATGTCTGGTTGATGAAATAATGTGTACAACAAACCCCCCGACACAAGTTTACCCATGTAACAAACCTTCATACGCACCCTTGAACCTGGAATAAAACTTTAAAAAAGAAAAGAATAATTTTGGGTTATAATAGTGACAATAAATATTAGCTCTTTCTATGAGTACTATCCCACGTTAGTAAGAACTAGATAAATGATCATGCTGAATATGTGGCAGTGATAAATCCTGCTTTAGTTTGCGTGTTAGGTGCTATATTAGGGTCAGAATTTAGTGTTCTCTTCCTTACCTGCGAGTGAGCAGTTCTCCCAGTTTTATGGATGGCAGAACCGTTTATCTTTGGAAGAGCTTCCACTGCTCAAGTTCATGATTTACTTTAGCACTTCCAATATTTCTTGAAGTTGGTTCCCAAACCACAGCCAATGGAATATTCATTTTGAAATGCAAGCCAAATTCCTCTCTGGAGATAGGACCTAAGAATCTTCATTTTAACATGTACCCTATGATCCTTATGGATTCTGAGCTTGAAAATCACTGCTTTAACAGATTTCTTGGGAACCTATATACTTTGTTGGGTTTATTAGAAGTTGAACTTGAGTTGTCTTCACTCCACCTTCACAGAGAAACTGACCGTCTCTCAGAACAAGAAAACATTTAACTGAAAGGCCTGGAGATGATGATTGAGACTGAGTTCCCCTCTCTAGGAAATGGGTTATTTTTCATACCATGCAGGAAGGGTGTCCTTTGGCAGCCATTGTCTGATGTATTGGGAGAAGATGATTCAGATCCATACAGCTGGTACGTTCCTACACTGCTGCTTCAGGGGGATAAACTAGGTTCCCACACACTGTGTGTCAGGCTGTGCTCCATCTCTCCTCTGGAACATGCATACCGTCTTAACAACTTATATTTGTTCTTTGTTGTTGTTGTTGTTGTTTTGACATGCTTTCACAGGGACACAGTGGAATGCCAGGTCTTGATAAAGCCAAGATAAAACAAAAAAGAAAGCAGTTCCATCACCTTTATCCTTTTTTCTTTTACAAACTTCATAAAGATTAGGAAATTCTTGAGGATTTCTTTTTTCATTATATTCAAAACCAAAACAAACAAACAAACAAAAAGTTCTGGTCTCTAATTTTAAATACAAGACAAATCCTTTACAGTACCAGAAAGGAGGGCATTGACCAGCCTCAGCTCAGTTCCTACCTGGGGAATTCCATACATATACAAATTTAAATTCAATTTACCACGTTCACATGAAAAGGGACTAGTTTTCTAAGCCCGATGATGGGAGTGACATTGAATACAAGATTGTGTAGCACTTTAAAGAACTTTCCTTTTATTAGCAGCTCCATAATCACATTAACTTAGACGGAAAATTTGAACTAATTCTTTCCCTAGAGGCTCGAGCAGTAATAATTGTAGAAATCTGTGAAAAAGGATAAATACAATTCAATAATTATATTGATAAATAAAATGAAAATCAACTAATTGTGTCATTCACTCAGATGCTCGCCTCGGCTGTTGCTGGCTTTCTGCTTCACTGCCTGCTAAACTTTTTCTGTCACACTTCAATAAATTTAATTGTGCAGAATAAATGAGCTAATTTTTGAAGTCACAGGCTCTGTTTGCAAGATAAGGGTGGTGATTTATTGACCTCTTCTAGCTCTGTAAGAGCATCACACTCCTTCTCCACTGACAACTTGGCATCGGCCGTTTTCCCTTCTGCTGGTTCCCCTCACAGCTCTTGCTAGTTCCGTCCTAACCTTCCCTCTCTCCTCTCATCTTCTTTCAAGAAATCACTGGCTGCATATCTTAAACAGTCCGACTGCATTCCCGATGGTTTCAGAAGAACATGCTGATCCCTGTAGTAGTTCTTTATAGGGTGATTAATTATGTTTCTATTTCTGCAGCTATCTGACCCTGTCCTTCAGAACTAAAGCCTCAGGTTGTGAACTTCTACCTTTCAACATCCCACGGCGAAATCCAGCTCATCTTTAGGTGTGACACAGATAATGGAGACAATGGCTTTTGCTCTTGGACTTAAAACAGTTTCTTGCAACAGGCACACTGATGTCACACCAGATCAAAGCTCCTGATTAAACACAATGTTTCAAAGCCAGGTCACTTCCTGCATTTTGGGTTGAGATATGACAACTTAAAATATCAAAATGCCAAGAATTATTTGAATGAGCAAAATAGAATTTGCTTGTAATGTAGAGAATATGCCTTGGACCAAATGCCTTAGTGTCTGAAATAGCTTTTACATACGGTATCTCCTGCATGATGTACAGTGTATATTAATGACTGATTGTTTCCCACATAAGCCTCATATTTTTAATACATGCCAAAGAGCTTGTATTCATTATACCTTCTCACAGTGTCCAGCTTCTAGGGCAATACCTGGAATTAATAGGTGTTCAATAAATAATACTTACATGTATATTTCAGCTTATTATGGGACGATTTGAAAGACATTCAATTTTATGCCAAATGGTAGCATACTGATCTCCAAGTAGTGGGACCAAATTAGGGTTTAGAAGAAGCCTCTAAAGGGAGAGTAGAAAAATAACTATTTTTTAATAGAGAAGGCCTTGTAAAGCCTCATCAGGCATCTAAATGTTATTCCAATTTGTACACAAAGAAAATATGTTTCATAGCATAGCATAGCCATCTCAAGGGAGTTCCACAGACAGATCTCTCAGAGGGGTCTGTCAACCATTAGCTCAGCATGGGCTCAGTTGTCTGCCTCACCTGGCATGAAGAAAAGCAGTGGGGCTATTTATACTGAGATTTGAGGTTCTTAGTACAATGGCTTCAATCCTCTGATTGTGGAAGCTCAGAGTCACAGATTTACAGCTGAGTAAAAGGGCTAGTAAAATATGAGAGTGTGTGTGTGCGCGTGTGTGTGTCTGTGTAAATTAGCTAGATCTCTTGAATATAAAGAAGGCAAACGCTTTACTTTTCAATTTATCTTTTTCTTTTTTTACTTTCCTCGAACTACTTTCCTCCTGTTATTTTCAAACCTTGTGCTCCACTGTCTTTTCTCCTTCAAGTGGACGTGATCTCTTTGAAGTCTGGGAATGTGGCTTGAGGAAGGGATGAGCTGGCTGCAGTGACCCAAATGAAGACTTACGTGATGGCATTGTCCTGAAGTTCAGCACTACCTGTCCTGTCTCCAGGTGTTTGCTTGCAAGAAGTCATAGTGTCATTGCAAATCAGAATAGATTCCCTGACAGGTGGAGAAGAACTTCCACACTGATGCTCTTGCTGTCATTGTTACCTTCTTTGTTGCAAAAGCAATCATTCCTTAATAATACCATGTTTAAAAGAGCCATTGAGTAAGCATAAGATTTTAATTACCTGATGTATCAGCAAAGGACAGAGGTGGTCTCTCAGAGTATTGACTATGCCCTGTTTTCCTCATGGGAAAATACCCCCTTAAACTATTAATACAACTGGAAGAACCGCTAGGTCTTTTCTACACGGCTTTCCTCATTCTTGCCAAAGTGTTTATTGAATCCTTAACTAAAACCACTTGTGCTCTTGAACTCTCTTCTTGGGGGAAAAAAAAAAAAAAAACTGAACGATTATTGTTTCTTTCTCAGAGGGACACAAAGAGGGATTACCACAGGAAATCCAGAGAGGCTTTAGAAGACGAGCTTGCGTTGAGATAGAAGCCGGAAGCCCACTTAGCCAACTGCCTCCATGGGACCTGGCATGAGGCGGGCTTATGACAGTAAATGCTACACTGCCCCCAGTGAAAAAGAGAATTTGGCATACGTTCTTCTGAACCCACCATCCCTCAGCCCTGGCGCCTGGGAATTCTGCAAATCGTTGCCTGTGGCAGTGACACTGATTTGTATCTGGGTATGAACTTAAATGAAAACACGAATTGAACTCATTACTTGAGGAAGGAAACACTGCCAAATTTAACAGGATGAAATTCCAGCAGGGTGTAAGGTTTTATGGGGCTACAGTGGAATATCTCATAGAAAGGTTTCCAGTTCATAAAACACTTTCAAAACATGCTCGGCCCTTTTAAGTTGCAGGGACATTATCATTTCTATCTATGGCATTTCTCTGCAAATTGAACTCAAATATCCTTTGGGCTGACTACACAGAGAACAGAAGAAAGAAGTGGAAGAAACTTGGACTAAAGATTGCCTCCCTGAAAAGGTTTTCTTCAGGCAGAATTAGGTGAGAACAAATGACATCAGAAAATAGCATGTCAGTATACTGCTGCCAGCTCCATATGATTCAGCTTGTTTTCACAGGTATTTAATTAATTCCACAAACATATATTGAGTATCAGATGTGGGATCCTGTTCAACACATTTGGGGTACAGCGGTCAATTAATCTACTCTCATGGCACATACATGCTGGAAGGAGAGAAAAGCAATGAATAAATGAACAAAAGATGCAGTGTCAGGTGGTGATCACTGCTATCAAGAAAAATAAAGCAAGAGAAAATGGGATAGAAGGTGTCAGGGGTGTGGGGTGACATTTTACATAGTGTGTTTGGCACAGGCCATTCGGAGGTGGTGACATATGAACAGAAGCTTGAATGAAGTGACCTACATGTTGAATCCAGAAAGCTAATTTTATATATTTTTTGGAAGGGGGCAGGAGATAATAAGCTAGTAAAAGGGTTGGGAAATTATTTTGCATCAAGGATGCCCAGTTTAAAAAACTGTAAGAGACAGTCACTCTCTTTCTCCCAGTATAGGGCTTTTAGTGGCCATTTGAATAGAGCTCTGCACGCTTCCTTGGAATTTTCTGGTGTTCATGGCATAACAACCAGCATGCAGTCTTCTGGCTGGACCACGTTTTACTTGCTAGCAAGGAGCAGAAGCTGTGGAAATTGGCATGTAGAGATGTAAAAGGATTTTATCCTTTTCAGCCTGGGCAGAAAATTAGAGAGAAAAGTAGGTGGGAGTCAGAAAAACACAAAATGAGAAAGAAAAGTATAATCTGAGCAAGTTCTCTCTCTTTTTTTTTTTTTTTGTTTTCTATGTTTATCTTTCCACAGCTTTTTCACTGGCTCTGTTAAAAAGCAAATATCACTGCAAACTTCATTTCATTTTCTCTTAACAGATGCAATAAAGCTTGTTAAAATGTTTTTCCCTTCTGTCAGGTGCAAACTCCACGTTAGCAGGTTTGAAAACTTTCACATGTTCAGATAGCAATGGAGGTTTTAACTCGGCCAAAATCAACAAACAAACGAAGAGTCCCTCATGTGTGCAATGCTTGCATAGAATGAAATTGAGTATGAGCATGTTTGCCAACCCTACTACAAATGGTTTATTTAAAATAGTAGAATGTGAAAAATACAGATTTTTAATAGCTAGTACCATGATGATTATTGATTTTTTCCCTCCAGATTATTAAATACCAAAATTATGCTACATGTTTAAAAGACATCTGTATCCTGAAAGTACTTATTGTCTAAGCTAAAACCCAGTTTTATTTCTAAAAAGATAATTTGTGGGAGGTATCATTTTCATTCATATGCATGTATATTAATGTATTTTTTTGGTGATACACTATTGCATGAGGATAGCTGTAAGGTCAGGATGTTTAGGAAACCTCTGATCTGAACATCGAGCTTGTGGATCTAATATTTAAGTAATTGGTTTCTCTCTACGTACTCTTTTCTCTTCCATGTTAAGCCCTGCAGGCGAGCTCACTTCTCTATGTTCTCAGTTGTAAATGAGGAAAGTAGGAGGAGGTATAGAGCTGGAGGGTAAATGGCAGAATAGAAGACAGAGTGTCATTCTGGGTAAGAGCACCACCTTTGGTGTTTGACAGGCTTGGTTTTAGTCCTGATTTTTCCAGGTCCAAGTATAATCTGGAGCACTTCTCAAATTCTCTAAACCTCAGTTTCACCTTCTGTAAAACGAAGCTATTTCATTGAGTTATTTTGGTTTACATATGTAAAATATACAGCCAAATAGTTAACACTCAAGTGTGTCAAGAAACAATTCCGAATATTTTATAATAAATATATAAAGAATTTTCACAACTCATGGAATTTACTTCTTGAAGAGTTGCCATGGTGTGTGGTTATAATGAAATGTGCTCTTGGCAGCCCTGGATGGAGAAGCTCTTGAACAACATCCACGCCCATTACCTTGGAGTTGTCTAAACTGCCCTTTCCCCCGAGACCATCGTTAGTGCTTTCCATGAACCTGGATGATAATCTCATGTTCACCTTTCGAAGCCAAGAATAACTAGAGAATTGAATGTGATGATAATGTTTCTTCTTAAAATTATGCCAAATCCAACTCAGTTGATGTGAGTTTTGCTTGTTAAATTAAAAAATGGACAAAGTCTATTTTGTGGGTTGGCTAAAAAGGCACTGGTTAAAGAAAACAATGGTTATTTGTTTCTGATGTAGAAATGATCCCCGCAGACACATCTCTAGATGAAACCCCAAATTCTTTACTGGTTGGATTCTAGAAAGAGTGACAGTAGTAATTTGGTGAAGCGGTAGGGAGCGGGGGACTCTTGGTGGTAAGTTAACTTGATTTTACTTTGAAAACTCTGATTAATTGTGCATAGCTGTGCACATACACACACCACATAAACAAAATTCCTGGAATCTGACTGAACCTTATTAAAGATTCATGTCCCTGTAAGTGTCCCGGTAAATAAATCCTATTTAATGAAAAGAATCCTTGTGCCACTGGTAGTAATGTTGGCTAGCGTTGAGAAGATAAAAAGAAGAGAGGTAAAAACAAATATAATGATCATCTTTTTTTGAGAAATTATAATCTATTAAATTCTAATAATAATAACTCATTATTTTTTCTTAATGAATGCATGCAGAGGAATTCTAAGTAAAGAGTTATAATTATATCAAACCAGCACAATGGTTTATTGAGTGTTTACTATGCGGCACAGACTCTGATAGGCACTTTAACCTACGCTGTTTAATTTAATCCTCACAACGACCCAGAACATAGTATTATTCTCCCTGTTTTCTAGATAGAAAAAAATGTAAAAGCCCCCAAATGCATAAGTAGCTCAAACAAGGTCATGTAAGAGGTAAAACAGAAAATCTGCATTTGAACCCAGGTCTCTTGATTCCAAGTTCCATATTCTACGTAAGAATTGTTAGGTATGATTTAACAATCATGTACAGGCTTTTTTTCATTTCTCCTTTAACAACACAATGGCTGTCAAAGAGCTCATAAGCCACTGGTCAGTGCAACTCTTAAGCTTCATTTGGTCCCTCTGTAAAAACTTTGTTCAGTAAATTTTTGTCAAATACATATTAGGGCAGTAATCACTTGAATTATTTATTGAGCATTTATGAGTAATTGTCCAGTGCCATAATCTCCAAAACCTGGTTATCTATTAAACCTAGGTGGAGGATAAGAGCTTAAAATTAGCATCCAAGCAGAGTCTCACCATCCACAAGGTCCAAAATTTTCTACCAGTTGCCCATTAATTATAAGGACAGGACTGGTTACATAATTTTTAAGGCTTTGTGAATACAATGTGGAACCCCTTGTTTGAAAGTATCAAGAACTTTAAGACAGCAACAGCAGAGCCTTAAACCAAGCCTGGGGGTCTTTCTGAGCCAGGACCAGAAGCCACTTCCATGTAAAGAGATAGGTGTTTTACCTTAGTACACTCAAACTGCACCCCAAAGAAGTAGAGCCTGATGAAATATATTGGTTCAGCAGCATCAGTGAAAAAACTAGAAGGGAGTGTACACAGTAGCTTAGGAGGAAATAGAAACTAGCCTGGAGTTTGGAAATCAGATTTATCTCTTCGGGATGGAAGAAGAAAGCAAGGACTCCGTCTTCTGTATACAGCCTTCGAGAGCCATACAGTAGTATGTCTACAAACCTTGCTAAGCAGATTATTTTCTTTGGTTAATTTTCATCCCCTTACCTCTTCTTCTGTCCCTAGAGATGTGGCATCATCCCTGCATTGATCCCTAATAATAGTGTCTACAATGTAATTTGAGGGATTTTATGGGAATAATCCTTGTGTCATATTTTTAATGGAATATCCTGTAGGTCTAGGAGGGCAAGCGCCATGCTTGTCTTATTCATTGTCCCATCCCATCCTCAGTACCAAGTAAATGCCTACCA
>NW_012106030.1:1070162-1072557 GCF_000951045.1 Mandrillus leucophaeus | reverse complement strand
TCTGTAAAAACTTTGTTCAGTAAATTTTTGTCAAATACATATTAGGGCAGTAATCACTTGAATTATTTATTGAGCATTTATGAGTAATTGTCCAGTGCCATAATCTCCAAAACCTGGTTATCTATTAAACTTAGGTGGAGGATAAGAGCTTAAAATTAGCATCCAAGCAGAGTCTCACCATCCACAAGGTCCAAAATTTTCTACCGGTTGCCCATTAATTATAAGGACAGGACTGGTTACATAATTTTTAAGGCTTTGTGAATACAGTGTGGAACCCCTTGTTTGAAAGTATCAAGAACTTTAAGACAGCAACAGCAGAGCCTTAAACCAAGCCTGGGGGTCTTTCTGAGCCAGGACCAGAAGCCACTTCCATGTAAAGAGATAGGTGTTTTACCTTAGTACACTCAAACTGCACCCCAAAGAAGTAGAGCCTGATGAAATATATTGGTTCAGCAGCATCAGTGAAAAAACTAGAAGGGAGTGTACACAGTAGCTTAGGAGGAAATAGAAACTAGCCTGGAGTTTGGAAATCAGATTTATCTCTTCGGGATGGAAGAAGAAAGCAAGGACTCCGTCTTCTGTATACAGCCTTCGAGAGCCATACAGTAGTATGTCTACAAACCTTGCTAAGCAGATTATTTTCTTTGGTTAATTTTCATCCCCTTACCTCTTCTTCTGTCCCTAGAGATGTGGCATCATCCCTGCATTGATCCCTAATAATAGTGTCTACAATGTAATTTGAGGGATTTTATGGGAATAATCCTTGTGTCATATTTTTAATGGAATATCCTGTAGGTCTAGGAGGGCAAGCGCCATGCTTGTCTTATTCATTGTCCCATCCCATCCTCAGTACCAAGTAAATGCCTACCATGTAATAGGTGCTCAATGAATATTTGTTGAATAATTGAAACCTTAGATAATTGAAAGAAAGTTGAAGAGAAGTAAGAATGACCGACAAATTATGCCAGTGAATAAAATGGTAGAAAAATTGTTTCTATTTACAAAACTCTGTAAAAGACCAAGTCAACAATATCGGGTTTTTTTTATTGTAAATCTAATGACAGCAATGTTATCTCTACACCCACATAGCCTACTTATTTGCTCGTTTTTGTTTTTATTTTACCACAAGGAACTGCTTCTGCAATAAGTAAAGTCAATGAAGGAAGCAAGAGGACTGCAAAGGTTTCCCTGCTGATTCTGCCAACAGAAATGTTTTTATTGTGCTGCTTTGGGTGAGTAGGATGAGTTAGGCTCAAATCTAAAATCAGATGAATGAAAATTTGTGTGCATGAGTGTGTATTCACACACATGCACATGCACACACACACAGTGGCCCTCATTAGTAAATCATCTGAAAAACAAATGAAACAGAGGTAAAATTTGGAACATGAAATAGATAATATGCCCTCTGTGCTACAGAACGTACCGTGGTATATCAGAAAAGCAAACAGGCAAGTCCAGAAAAACTTGGAGACCTCAGGAAGCCACCAACATACACAGAGGACTGAAGTTGCATTTTTACTTCTCTTCCCCAAACGTTCGGTCCAATAGCAACTAATCCTAGGGAACTAAAAATATACGAAGTGTACAGTAACTCCCTTCTTTGGCTCTTTCTATAATGTATACAAATCTGACTGATAAAAGGCCCAATTCACTCAGCAGAGAGCTGGCTTCTGTCTGATGGAATTTCACTGTGGAGTTTTCACAGTGAGAGCAGTTGGAGCCTTTGTATCTCCCATCCTTCTCTGTGGGAGACACAGCCTCATGGATCTGAGTGATAGCAATGAGCAGTCTGGGACAAGTCAGTCGCTGTGTCTGCAGGCACCTGACAAGAGGAGAATATGATTGCAGCAACATGTTGGGGACGTCTGGCTTTCTCCCTCAAAGCCCTCTTTATTCTAAGGTTACCTGGCATTGCATAAGAGCCAAGCAGGCAAATTAAATTCCTTCTATTCAGCCTTGCAGAGAGGTGAAAAAACTCATCTCCTGGCTGGCGGTATTTGTTGTTGGCTGTGCCCTTTCCAGTGGCAGGCAGTGGGCATCCCATAGCCAGATCGGTCAAGAGTACTGTTTTTTATATTTATTTATATCTGGACATTATTTAATTCCTTCAAGATTTTCTAAATTAATTTTAGGCACTGTGTTTGTGTATTCAGACTAATTTCCACAGCTGTGATTCCATTTATAACCTTTTATTTCTCCGTCTCCAAAAGAACTTGTATCTAGGATGACACAGCATCAGGTATTTCTTCAATTTTCATACACTTCGTTTTTTCACTTTCTGCATTTGGAATTATTCAAATAATTGTCTTGCTACTTTTGAAACCTTTGGCCTAGTAATCGCTTGGGGTCTGGGGTAGGTTGGGAAGTATATTATGTGCCAGTGATGGTGGTG
>NW_012106030.1:1057058-1068822 GCF_000951045.1 Mandrillus leucophaeus | reverse complement strand
TCATCTCATAATTTTATTCTGAATATTGAGTTTAAAATGCTTAGAATAAGGACTGGCATATAAGAAGCACTAAGGGTTAGCTAATATCAACATCAATAATAATAATACAGAGATGATATGCTTATTAAATTTAACAAAGAGCAGAGGTTGGGAGAAACAATGACATTGTGAGATATAAACTCACACTAACAAGATGATATTTAAGACAGAGAGATGTGAAGTTCCATCCCCAAAAGTTAACTGGATTATAGTTGACTTCCATCTCAAAATGAGCCATTTATTCATTGGTCTTTAAACACCAACCAGGTACTAGCCACAGTGTAAAGTGCTGTTAAAGAGAAGAGTGACAGCAAGAGGGAGATTCAGTTTGAGGCTGCATTAGTGGGATTCATGGGAATATATGCTCCAAACCAAGTTCTCTGCTGCCCTGGTCATCTACATCTTAAGCACTGGATTCAATTCTAGCTACCACATTGTAAGAGAGACACTGGGATATCAATCAGCGTGGTGAGGGATTCCTAACCATGACTTGTAAGAAAAAATCAGGGATGTGTGAACTGGAAAGAGTAAGGGTAAGAAGACTAACAATAAGTTTACAGGACTGGTCTAAGTGTATGGCTATTGTCCCAGCATAATTGTAATTTGCATTGTATTTCACTCTCAAAAGTGCCCTAGTTTGATAATAAAAATATGATCTCTCTAATGATGGCTTCCAAACATTTGGAGAGGATGTATTACACTCATTCCTCAGCCAAGTTTCATATTCGCATGTGATGACAATGTAACTGGAAGTATCATAAGCAAACAAGAGGGGCTTACTGGCTCACATAACCAAATGGTAGAAAAGTCAGAAAAAGGCTAGCTATAGTGAAAACTAAGACCAGGGTGTTTCTCTCTCTCTCTCTCTCTCTCTCTCTCTCTCTCTCTCCCTCTTACTTTTGTAACAAACTTGATATTCTCTTACTGCTCTGTTTCCCTAGACTGTCATTCATCAAGCTTAGCAACCAGAGAGAAAAGAAGGCTCTTTACCGTCAGCTAAGCCTGAAAAATACTTGGAAAGGACTTTGGTTCCCTGGGCTTTGGTCACGGACAAGGTGAAGAGTAGGATGGGGACGCATGCCAGGTGGACTAAAAGAACAACTACTATAAGCTGCTATGAGCCAAGGAAAGGCACAGAAATACAGAGTTCCACCCTCACGCAACCCACAGGGGCAGCTCTATGAAGAGGAGTTTCGGACAATTAAAGGCATTTAATTAGCCACTGGGTGACATGTATAGAAGGATTCATGTTTTGAATTGGAAGTTTTTTAATTTTTAGGCAATACCAAGATGTTTACTTCCACAAACTTCTCTTATTTTTTTGCATAATTAATTACAAAGAATTGGAGTTGCAAGTGTAAAAAAAATGAAATAATCACCACTTTAAGAACTGTGCTGCATCCCAAGGGACCTAAGGATTGCTACGAAAGTATTCAAATTGGCCCAATTAAGCTACATAATGAATTTAGACAGTGCTCTCGAAGGCCACTTTGTGTTCTGTTTTTCTGTGATTCCAGAAAACCAATCATGGCAAAGGTGGGGGCATTTGCTTCTGTGGTGCTGAGCAAAACTCGAACTATTTGAAAATCACACTGAGTCTCTGAACAAGAGACCAACAATGGTGGGAGCTGTCATCAAGGAATAAAAATGTTAATTGAAGATCTGATGAGATCTCCCCTCATAATTTGATTAGTCTGTTCTCAAAAATTGCAAAGCAGGGAGATGCTAAAAGAATCTTCAGTATTGTGGGCTCTAAGGCTATCCTAAAAAAAATACCACAGGCTGTGTAGCTTAAACATCAGTAATTGACTTCCTCACAGTTCCAGAGGCTGAAAATCTTAGCTCAAAGTGTCAGTTAGGCTGGTTTCTTCTGAGGCCTCTCCCTTTGGCATGTAGATGGCCGTCTTCTCTCTGTATCCTCACATGGTCTTCTCTCTGTGCTTGTTTTTGTCCTCCTCTTTTTTTTTTCTTTTTTGACATAGAGTTTCACTCTCATTGCCCAGGCTGGAGTGCAATGGCATAATCTCGGCTCACTGCAACCTCCGCCTCCCAGGTTCAAGTGATTCTCCTGTCTCAGCCCCCCAAGTAGCTGGGATTACAGGCATGAGCCACCACACCTGGCTAATTTTGTATTTTTAGTAGAGACGGAGTTTCTCCATGTTGGTCAGGGTGGTCTCGAACTCCCAATCTCATGTGATCCACCCACCTCAGCCTTCCAAAGTGCTGGGATTACAGGCATGAGTCACTGTGCCCGGCCTCATCTCCTCTTCTTAAAGGGACACCAGTCAGATTAAATTAGGGTGCACCCTCAGGACCTCATTTTAACATAATCACCCAATTAAAGACCCAATCTCCAAATACAGTCACATTCTGAGGCACTGGGGGTTAGGACTTCAACATGTCAGCACTGGGGGGACATAATTCAGCCCAGAGGATATGCTCACCCCTTTGTCAGAATTTCTTCCTCAGAAATCATTTCTATTTCTTCTACTTTGCTTTGAGTCCATTTTGTTTCTTCTTCCACCTTCAGTAGAGATGGAGAATTGATTACTATATAACAACAATAACCTTTCAGCAGTTTGTAGGTGATGATTCCTTTCCTTAGCAAACTCTTCTATTCTTTTTATTCCTTTTGCCTTTTGTTTTTTGTTTTTTGTTTTTGTTTGTTTGTTTGTTTGTTTTTTGAGATGGAGTTTTGCTCTTGTTGCCCAGGCTGGAGTGGAGTGGCACCATCTCAACTTACTGAGATCACCTCCACCTCCCAGGTTCAAGCGATTCTCTTGCCTCAGCCTCCCAAGAAGCTGGGATTATGGGCGTCCGCCACCATGCCTGGCTAATTTTTGCATTTTTTAGTAGAGACAGGGTTTCACCATGTTGGCCGGGCTAGGTCTCAACTCCTAACCTCAGGTGATTTGCCCGCCTTGGCCTCCCAAATTGCTGGGATTACAGGTGTGAGCCACCACACCTAACTTCCTTTTGCCATTTTTTAAAAACATGTGTCTTACCTTCCAGTGCAAATAATTATTTTATGATTCTCAAGTGTTGCATTTCTGTTGCATGTGCACAAGATCAGACTTGTTTCTAAGCTACGTTACAGCCTCCATGTTCATCTCATGGTTCAGTGTGACTCTTATGTCTATACCGTTGTTCTTTGTCTTATTTATTTTGAACTCTTCTGCCTTAAAGGACCTCACCACAGTTTGAACGATATGTTGTTCTTAAGCTTCTTCTGCAATCTGTCATGGTAATTTTGAATTTTATCTCAGTGGAATTAGGAGATATCCTTTTATCCATAAAACACAAACCACTCAGTGAGGTTCCTGCTATCACCCCAACTCAACACAAATGTACATTGAGAAGTAGGGAGGTTAAGTAAATTGTTAAGGTTTCACACATAGAAGATGACAAACCTTGGGTTTCTAACATAGTGTGTCTGAGCTTAAGTTGCAGACATCATAACCTTTCCATGCCATCTTTCGATATCATTATGTCCTCTGCACCATTTCGTCTTTCAACCATTTCCCGAGGCTCTCAGAATTAATAACTTGAAGTCATCTTTCTTCTCTCTCACTTGCCATATCTGATCAGTCATCAAGTCCTATTGATTTTCTCTTAACACTTTTATTTTGCATCCTGATCCATTTACTGCCAACATCAAGTTCAGGTCCTTTCTGTTTCACCTGTTGCCTATTTTAATAGCCTTCTAATTTGTCTCTTAGTTTGCCCCTCTCTTCACTAATTCACTTAGGCTTCTAAAATAACTTCTCATCCTGAGGGACCCCTCTCCCATCAGTCCCTGCATTCCTGTTGCCTAATGAAGTATTAAAGACTGACTTGTGTCCTAACCCATATTCCTCTGTTGTAGCTTTAATCCCCAATGTGACTATATCTGGAGGTATGGCCTTTAATAAGGTAATTAACACTAAATGATGTCATTAGGATGAGGCCCTAATTTAATATGACTGATGTCCCTATAAGGAGAAAGAGAAAGATTAGGAATATGCATGCATAGGGACGTACTGTGAGGATGCAGAGAGAAAGTGGCCATCTGCAAGCCCAGAAGAGAGGCCACAGGAGAAACCAAACCTGCTGACACCTTGACCTTGGATTTACAGCCTCCAGAACTGAGAGACATAAATTTCTATTGCTTCTACCACCAGCTATGGTCTTTTGCTACGGTAGTCAGGGCAGACTAATATAAGAAGGAAGTGCAAATTCCTCATCCAGAAAATCCAACCCCTCAACAATTCAACCCCATTCATAAAAGTACTTCCCATTCCCATGAAACCCCTCAACACTTAGTTCTCTTTCTTCTCCAGGCTTTTGTTTCTTTCTGGGAGGGCCTCCTCTCACCTTTTCACTTATGTAGGTTCTACTTTAAGAACGAGGTCCAGTCTCACTCCTGTTTCCTTACTAGGCTGGAAACCTTTTGTGGGGACTATGCCTTCAAATTAGTATCCCTTGAGGGACCCAGTGCAATGTCTGGCCCTGATGCCCAACAAGTGTTTATTGATTGAGTCATTCATTCACCTGCATTGTTGTGATTTCTCTCATACTTGCCCTTTCATTGAAATCTACTGGCTATTTTGCAGCACTCAGAGCTCTAAAGTATTATGGCCTAAATGGTAACAATGGTGAGCATTGCCTTCTTAGAAAAAGTGTGGGCTGTCATCTAAAGAGAATTTATTTACCCCAATTCCTAATAGTCAGAAACTATGGAATAGTTGTGAATACATTTCTTCCCAATAATGAGCCTTTCTGCTATAATGTGTATACACAAGTGCCCACATGTGCATACATGTGCACACACACACACACACACACACGCTGCCTCTTGCAACACAATGACAGGAGACAATCAGCCACAATTCCCTTAAATGACAATTCTGTGGTACCCTTGCCTCATTCTTTGCTCCGTTGGCGCTTAAACATTTACTGTGTGGGACAGAATTGTTTTGGGAAAGAGGAGAGAAATCCTTTTTTTTCCCTTTTCAATTTCAGGGTTAAAGCTGGGCGTGATGGTTCATGCCTGTAATCCCAGCACTTTGGGAGGCTGAGGCAGGTGGATCACCTGAGGTCGGGAGTTTGAGACCAGCCTGGCCAACATGGTGAAACCCCGTTTGTACTGAAAATACAAAATTAGCCAGGCTTGGTGGCACCTGTAATCCCAGCTACTCAGGAGGCTGAGGCAGGAGAATCACTTGAACCCGGGAGGCGGAGGTTGCGGTGAGCCGAGATTGCACCATTGCACTCCAGCCCGGGCAACAAGAGTGAAACTCCGTCTCAAAAAAAAAAAAAAAAATAGGGTTAAATGGGTAGAACACTCCTGTCACTTTGTCCAGGTTCTTTGATGTTAAAGGTTGGGAATGAAGCCCCACTTCCTCCTTTCTTTTTCTAGCTAAAACCCTGAAGGCGCACTCATCAGTGGCTCTGAGGTATGTGTAGTTAAGGAAGTTGTTTAGAAGCCTGTTAAGTCTTTCCTCAAAGGCGGTGAATAAAATGCACTTTCCACTTCTCAGCTATAACAAAGAAACCCGCCATTAACATAGGAAAGCCTCTTGTTTGCATTTTTTAACAGCTGACATTTGTACCTTTTGGAGAAAAGTGAAGGGCATCTCATTGCTTCCTTGTTTAAATCAGCCTGGAAATAATGGGGATGATAGGGAAGCAGGGCTAATTTCCTTTGTCTCCTATTCAACAGATAATGGTGGTCTGTGTGGGGTGTTAAAGGCCAGGCAACCGCGGTGACCCGGAGATGACTTCATTCTTCCGAGGTTTATCAAAGGCTCCTGTCAGTCAAACTCATGCTGGGAGACTGGGGAATGGCCATCTGGCTTGCTGTTCTTCAGGGAGGAGAGAGGAGAGTGAGGAGATGCAAAATCTCACTGTCAGCTCTGAGCCAGGTGGAAGGGTGATAGATCTGGGGTGGATTTAGCCCCTCCTGTGCACACACGCATAAGACAAATAAACGTGAGGCTCTCTATGAGAGACAGAGACAGAGGTACTGGGAAGAGGAGGAGAAACGGAAAGGGTGAGATGGAGACTTCTGTTTAAGGCAGCGTGATCATCTTCAATCGGTTCTAAGTGGAAAGATTGAAGGTCACTCACGCTGCTAACCATGCAGAGAAACCTCTGAATTGTTTCCCTGGCTGTGGTGAAGAAGGGGAGTAAGTGGCTCCCAGCAGGGAGCTGATTTAATTTAAAGCACAATGTTTCTGTTCTGAAGCCAGAATTCTTTCATCCTAGCCATGTTGATTACAAGTACTAACAAGGTATTACAAGAGGCACTACCAGGAAATCTTCCCCTCTCCCTTCACTCCTAGTCAACTGCTGGTGAACCGGGGCCACACAGCAGGTTCCCCCCACAAGGCAGCTCAAAATGCCATCCCTTCTGGGATGCTGCCTCCTCAAGCCACCCTGGTTTGGGTTCCCTTTTAATATGAGAGTTCCTACCAGGAGGTGCAATTTACACAGCCCTAGGAAACACTTTTTTGTTTTTTCTTAGATTTGCCTTTCTTTTTCATTTTAAAAATTGATACATAACATTTGTACATATTTATGGGGTGCATGTGATACTTTGTTGCATGAATTCAATGTGTAATGATCAAGTCAGAGTATTTGGGGTACCCATTACCTTGAGTATTTATCATTTCTATGTGGTGGGAACATTTCAAATCCTCTCTTCTAACTACCTGAAAATATACAGTAAGTTGTCAGCTAGGGTCATCCTACTCTGATGTCAAACATTATACTTATTCCTTCTGTCTAACAGTACATTTATGCCCATTAACCAACCTGTCTTCATTCCACCCTCTACCCCCTCACACACACCCTTCCAGAGCTACCCCCATGAGACCAACATTTTTTTTTTCTTTTTTCTTTTTTTTGAGACAGAGTCTCCCTTTGTCACACAGGCTGGAGTGCAGTGGTGCGATCTCCGCTCACTGCAAGCTCCGCCTCCCAGGTTCACGCCATTCTCCTGTCTCAGCCTCCCAAGTAGCTGGGACTACAGGTGCCCACCACCACACCTGGCTAATTTTTTGTATTTTTAGTAGAGACAGGGTTTCACCGTGTTAGCCAGGACAGTCTCGATCTCCTGACCTCGTGATCCACCCGCCTTGGCTTCCCAAAGTGCTGAGATTACAGGTGTGAGCCATTGCGCCCGGCCAAGATCAACTTTTTAAGTTTCTACATATGAGTGAGAACAGGTGATATTTGCCTTTCTGTGCCTGGCTTATTTAACTTAACATAAAACATTTTTGCCCCCTGGACATTGTGAGTATTGAACTCAAGGATGCTTCAACACTTCAAAGATATGTAAAGACAGAGCCTTTTTTTTTTTTCCTTTCTTTCTTCCTTTTTATTTTGATAAAATATGTATCACATAAAATGTGCCATGTTATCTATTTTTAGGTATACAGTTTAGGCCCTACTAAGTACAATCACAATTTGGGTAGCCATCACCACTATCCATTTCCAGAACATTTTTCATCATCCCAAGCTGAAGCTATTTCACCAAACAATGCCCACCCAGCCCCCAGCCCCCATCCTAGCCCCTGGCAACTACCCTTCTACTCTTTGCTTCTATGAATTGGACTCCTCTAGTACCTCATTTAGGAGATGTCATATAGTAATTATCTTTCTGTAACTGGTTGATTTTACTGTGCATAATGTCCTCAAGATTCATCTACATTGTAGCATGGGGTGGAATTTCCTTCCATTTTAAGACTGGACAATATTCCATTATATGTATATACCACATGTTTTTGATCCATTCATCCATCAATGGGCATCTTGGTTGCTTCCACAGAGGTTGTCTTTTCAATTGTGCTGTTCTATCTTTTTCTTCCAGGTCCTAACATCAAATGAGGCCAATGCATTGGAAATACTGGTTTCTCGTAGATATTAATGAAAGGAGAAAAAGGGAATCATTGGGCCAATAATTTAGTTGCCATTAACACAAGTTTCTGATCTCATTCCATAGTCCACTGTCCTCACAGGAAAACAGGGCGATAATTGTGGTTGGTTTTTTGGCTACTTAAAGTGGAGAGAGGCTTTCATTCAAAAAGAGCATGGAAGAAAACTAAGAGATAGGGTGAAGAGGGATTCTTCTTACTCCATTAAAAAAAAGAAGAAAGGAAAACACTTCCTTTGTATTAGTCCATTCTCACACTGCTATAAAGAACTACCTGAGACAGGGCAATTTATAAAGAGAAGAGGTTTAATTGACTCACAGTTCTGCAGGCTGTACAGGAAGCATAGCTGGAAAGCCTTGGGAAACTTACAACCATGGTGGAAGGGCAAAGAGGAAGCAAGCATGTTTTCACATGGCGGCAGGAGAGAGAGAGAGCGAAAGGGGAAGTGCCACACACTTGGAAGCCATCTGATCTGGTGAGAACTCACTCACTAACATGAGAACAGCAAGGGGGAAATCTGCCCCCACGATCCAATCATCTCCCATCAGGTCCCTCCCCTGACTATGGGAATTACAACTGTAAATGAGATTTGGGTGGGGACTCAGAGCCAAACCATATCATCCTTATTGTAGAAACTTCTAAAATATGCAACAATAGAAAGACTAGTTTGATGAACATCCCATAAACCCCCAGCCAGCATAATCAGTCATCAACACATGATCAATATTTTGTCATTTGTACCTTGCATTACCTCTGCTCCCCTGGGTTATTTTTAATTTCCTCTAGTTTTTTATTTTGAGCAGTTTAAATCTATGAAGAGATTGTCCCAAAGAAGTATGAAGAACAAACATATGTCATTCCCTCACCTAGAATCATCGTCTTAACATTTTGCCACCTTTGTTTTATGTCCATCACCTATGTGTCTATTATCTATTTATCATTTATTTTTTACATTTATCATCTATTTTCACATTTTTTTCTTGAACCATTTGAAAGTTGGTAGTCTACATGACGACACTTCATCTATTAATACTTTAGCATCTGTCTAAGAACAAAGACATTCTCATAACCACAATACAATGATCATACCCAGGACATTCAAAATTGATACAACATCATTATCTAATAACCAATCGGCCAGGCGTAGTGGCTCATACCTGTAATCCCAACACTTTGGGAGGCCAAGGTGGGCCGATCACCTGAGGTCAGGAGTTCGAGACCAGCCTGACCAACATGGCGAAACCCCATATCTACTAAAAATACAAAAATTAGCTGGGTGTGGTGGTGGGTGCCCATAATCCAAGCTACTCAGGATGCTGAGACATGAGAATCGTTTGAACCCGGGAGGTGGAGGTTGCAATGAGCTGAGATGGTGCCTGGCACTCTAGCCTGGGCAATGAGAGCAAAACTCCATCTCAAAAAAAAAAAAAAAAAATCAACATTCAATTTTCCCCAGTTGTCCAATATAGACCATCAGAGCTTTTTTCTTCTCTTTGCCATTAGCAGACCCTATCAGGGATTAAGCACAGCATTTAGTTGTCATTTCTCTTTAGTCTCCCTTAGACTCTCAGGCCCTTTTTGTCTTCGATGCCATCAGCAGTATTGAGATGGAGATCTGGGAAATATCTACTTTAATTTTTCAGATGGTAAGGAAAAAGATTGTGATTCTTTCTGAATCTGATGCTAGCATGGATGAATAAATGTTTATTAAATGGCCATTCTATTAATGCTTATTAAATGTTTGCTAAATGAGCATTATATTAAAATGCTCCTCGTTGTTAGAAATAGAGAATTGAGGAGTTGAAATGCCTAAATTTTTCCAACTGTTTGACACCCACAAGCTCCTGAGGTGTTTGGAAAGAGCAAGAATAAGACATTAACTAGTTCAAATAAATTAGTCATACATTAGAGAGGCATTACACTTCTGCCTTTTGAGCTATTCCCAAAAGAAGGGCAGGGTTGCCTTCTGTCCCTGCCACTACATATAATTGGCTCATTCTAATGTGAGTTTAAATATATTTATTAATATCCACTAAACCTTGTAAAATACCAAAAGTCAGAATATTTCTTATTTATATGTGAAGGAACTGAGCACGGGGACATCTAAAGTATAAGATACTCAGATGGTGAGCCAGGCATGGTGGCTCATGCCTGGAATCCCAGCACTTTGGGAGGCCAAGGCAGGCGGATCACCTGAGGTCAGGAGTTCAAGACCAGCCTGGTCAATGTGGTGAAACCCCATCTCTCCTAAAAACCCAAAAATTAGCCGGGCATGATGGCGGGTGCCTGTAATTCCAGCTACTCGGGAGGCTGAGGCAGGAGAATCGGTTGAACCCAGGAGGCGGAGGTTGCAGTGAGCTGAGATGGCACTATTGCACTCCAGCCTGGCCGATGAGAGCAAAACTCCGTCTCAAAAAAAAAAAAAAAAAAAAAAGATACTCAAATGGTGAAAGTGTCCCTGATATATTGAAGACCTCCCAGGGCTACACAATCTATTATTAGAGGGTACTTTAGTAGAGGGTATTTATCATTTTGCTGAAACTCAAAACAATGAGTATGCAAAATGGTTCCCAATTATTTATTCTGGATGGTTAAAGCTGGTGAGGTGTCTGAATATAGTAGAATCCTGTTATCATATAAAAATATATTATTTTTGTATATAATATTATATTTATAATTTTTTAATAGATCTTATTTTTAGAGGAGTTTTAGGTTCCCAGCAAAATTGAGAGAAAAATGCAGAGATTTCCCCCATACCACTGCCCCCACACATGCATAGCCTCCCCTGTTAACATCCTTATCAGAGAAGTATCTTTGTTACACTGACACATCATGATTACCTGAAGTCCATAGTTTACATTAGGTATTAATCTTGGTGTTGAACATTCTCTGTATGAACGTATGCACCAATTTACAGTGACATGTCGCTATCATGACAGTATCATGTGGAGGAGCTTCACTTCTCTAAAAATCCTGTGTTCTGCCTATTCAATATGTTATAAGTTTTAAGAGTTAGAAATATCATTCTATTAAAATGTTCACTTAGGCCTTCATAAAGTCCAAGTAAAGTTTATTTATTTATTTATTTTTAGACAGAGTCTTGCTCTGTCACCCAGGCTGGAGTGCAGTGGTACAATCTTGGCTCACTGCAACCTCCACCTCCCAGGTTTAAGCGATTCTCCTGCCTTAGCCTCCCAAGTAGCTGGGATTATAGGCACATGACACCATGCCCGGCTAATTTTTGTGTTTTTAGTAGAGACAGGGTTTCACCATGTTGATCAGACTTGTCTCGAACTCCTGACCTCAGGTGATCCGCCCACCTTGGCCTCCCAAAATGCTAGGGTTACAGTCATGAGCCACCATGCCCAGCCAAGTCCAAGTAAACTTTTTAAGAAACTATCTAGAAAGAGAATGAATGGAAGGAAAAATGTACATATCAGTTGGAACACAGACTTACTTTCTCTAAGGTAATGGACAATGCTATCTTGATCCTTCATCCTCACAGTTTAATTCATAAAATAATAAGATAATTAAGCCTGTGATACTTTTAAGAAAAAGTCTGACATTGGCCGGGCGCAGTGGCTCAAGCCTGTAATCCCAGCACTTTGGGAGGCTGAGACGGGCGGATCACGAGGTCAGGCGATCGAGACCATCCTGGCTAACACGGTGAAACCCCGTCTCTACTAAAAAATACGAAAAACTAGCTAGGCGAGGTGGCGGCGCCTGTAGTCCCAGCTACTCAGGAGGCTGAGGCAGGAGAATGGCGTAAACCCAGGAGGCGGAGCTTGCAGTGAGCTGAGATCCGGCCA
>NW_012106030.1:1027252-1057008 GCF_000951045.1 Mandrillus leucophaeus | reverse complement strand
AACCCGGGAGGCGGAGGTTGCAGTGAGCCAAGATTACACCACTGCACTTCAGCCTGGGCGACACAGCGAGACTCCGTCTCAAAAAAAAAAAAAAAAAAAAAAAAAAAAAAAAAAAAAAAAAGAAAAAGAAAAAGTCTGACATTTTCAAATTTTATCTATCCCATTTGTATTGGTTAGCTTTTGGGGAAACAAAAAGAAAAAATATTTTGTTCAAATTTGGTTTACTGAGCTGATCAGAAAAGTCTTGCTGGGTTTTGTTAGATGAAATATTAAAACAAAGCAAAAAATTATATTATTTTAAAATTTATTCTACCACATAAGTGAAGTTTTACCCTAAAGGACTCCTACATGTGGTAGCCAGTGTTTAAGACAAGCACCTGTGGACCCTTGTCCCCATGTCACATGTACTCAGTGGCTTTAAGAGGGGACAAAACTTGGTCAGTCTGTGGAACACCAAGGTCACAGAAATAACATCAGACAGTGTGGCTGAAGAAAACTCAGGTGGCCAGAGGTAAGCGCAAGAGGTCATCTTCCCATGAGCCATCAGGATGCCCTTGCTTATAACAGAAAGGCAGACGCAGGAATAGTGCTGGACAAGTGAGAGGATGAGATCAAGACAGAGTATGAACTGAGATATTTACAAAGATCATGTACTTGGACATCTTTCTGGGTTTAAAAAAATATAAACAAGATTTGCTTAACTAAGCCATGAATTTGAAAACAAACAAACAAACAAAAACCTTAGAGAAATTAAATTTAACACAGCTTAATTGAGAAAAAAATGATTTATGAATTGGGTGGCCCATGAACCAGATTCAGAGAGACCCCAGGGCTGCCCCATGGTCAAGGAAGATTTGTGGACCGAAAAAGGAAAGTGAGGTATGGAAAACAGAAGTCAAATACAGAAACATGCAGGTTGCTTCCAGCTTGGCATTTGCCTTATTTGCACAAGGTTTGAATAGTTGGCCACCTTTGGCCAAAACTTGGTGATTAGCACAAGACTAGATTACAGTCTGTTTATACATCCAGGTAGGTTACAGTTCACTATGTATGAAGAAACCTTTATGCCAAATTTGAAATATGTAAGGAGGCAGCTTTAGGTTAAACTTAATTTAATTTTCTTTTATATGTGCTTTGACCTTACATTATCAGTGTTTCTGTTCATGTGCCTCTTAGAAAGCTCATGGAAAAGAGAATAGTTACCTTAATTCCATTTAATGTGCCCTGGAAAATCAAAATAGTTTTCCACACTGTTTTCTTTGACTTAACTACCTTTTATAGGCTTCTGGGATTTATTTCAAAACACATGGAACAAAATGTCTTTATATTTATGTTGGTTTGATGAACATATTTCCTAGTTGAAAGTGAGTTAGGATGAGTTGGGTATTTGGAAAATACAGGAAATAGTGGGGAAGGTCAGTTGCCCCAAAGAGCTGGAAGTCCAGTCTCTATGTTGACTATTATTGGTTCTGGATTGTTTGGTCCCTGGCAGTGCTACAGCTGAGTGAATCCTGAAGACACATCCCTAGCCCACTAGTCTATGTAAGCCTGTGTCTTCCACTCCCCACCCACAGAAAACCCAAAGGCAAATTTATTTCTTCATAGCTTATTTCTCTTCCACAATAAAATTGTATCTGTCCCAGGTCTCGTTCTTTCTCATCTAGATATTACACTCAAAAATCGTAGCAGTAAATAATTACTGAATGACTGATCTCCATTAAGGTTCTGATAGCCTAGCAATGGATTGGGAGCTTATATCTTCATACATTTTTAATTGCAATAGGACTATAGGAGATATCACATCTCAATCTAAAGACATCAGTGTGGTTTAGCAATGGAAATGAAGAAGGAAAGTACTGTGTAAGGCAGTCTCTTAGACACTGAGGAACTCAAAACATACTAAGTAGCTGCTATAGGGGTCCTAGTTACATGCTTTTCTAGTGCCAGGTTGGATCTTGGAGACCAAGGCCAAGTTCAACAGAAGGAGGGATGTGTGTTTAGCTGTGCGGGTTGGAGCCATGAAAGTGGAATGTGATGTGAGGGTTATTATCATACTCCTCCCAGGCAGCAGCCACCTTCCAGTTTGTTCCTGAGCATCCTCTCCTTAACATTGCATTGAGTACCGTGGCTCATTATCCCTAATGGTGGGGATGAGAGGATAATCAGCATAATTGACCCGTTACGATCCTGAGCATCATGTCCCAAGGGGGATCTAGGGCTCAATATTATAAATGGGGTTTAGTTGTCATTCAGATAGATATCATGGAGCTAGACAGAGGTTAGGGGTGTAAACATGGCAGCAAATGATGGCAGGAACAGGCTGATAGGAAGGAAAGTGAGCTTAAACATAAGTCTAAAACATTGAGGCATAGCAAGAAGGCAGGTATCATTGTACAAGGTCCAGTTCAAACCCAAGCTCTTAGAGAAGTCAATAGTTAAGCCCTCAGGAATATCAGGCAGATTCCTAAAAGAAGTATCATAAATTCAGTAATTAGGAGACTGGATAAAAATCACCGTAAGACCTAGAGAAAAGGTAGGAACCCAGTTTTAGAGAGACCTCACTGCCTCTCCATTTAGGATGGGCCCAGCAAGGTCGATTTAGCACTGGTCAGCAACCGCCCTTTGGTCCTGGAGTTTGGAAGTGTGTGAGTGTGTGTGTGTGTGTGTGTGTGTGTGGTGTGTGTGTGAGTGACAATCTCCATTACTATGTTAGAAGGAAGGAGGATGGGTATGACAGGGATACAGGCATCTTTTACCAAACCCAAAGGAAATTGTGCCTTCTGTCCAGTTTCTGAGATAGAGTCTGGCTTTGCAGCATCTCTGAAATCATACCTAATGCATGAACATGAGAAAGTAATTCAGTGTTATAGTCCTTCTCTAATAAACAAGGCCCCTGACCTCAAGTCCCGTAAGTCCCTTTTCTGTAATGGAGGTTTAAGGGACTTTTTGGAGTCTAATAAAATGGCCTCGTCTGATGAATCTGCCTTCTGTAATTCAGGGAAGAGGCTTTTCATTACCCGTCTTTTCTGTGAGTTGGTCCTGCTAGCCTCATGAGGCAGATCCTGTGAGGCGGAAAGGATCTGGGGAATCAGCAGTTGCCTTGGTTTCCAA
Source organism: Mandrillus leucophaeus (assembly GCF_000951045.1). Taxonomy (NCBI): domain Eukaryota; kingdom Metazoa; phylum Chordata; class Mammalia; order Primates; family Cercopithecidae; genus Mandrillus; species Mandrillus leucophaeus. Next base: position 1,053,897 of record NW_012106030.1, on the reverse strand, counting down.
GAAATGTCTCCACCCTTCAGTTGGTTCTGAAAGTAACAGTCTGTTTCGCTTGAAAAGGGAATGCATGCTGAGTTCTCTTCTCAGCTTATAAATTATGCTGTATTAACACTGGCAACAGTTTCGTTTTCACTGTGTAAACATGAGGCAGCACAGAATGGAAAGAGGGTTGGAAGGACCGGCTGCCAGGCCGCAGCAGAGACTCGTGAGCAGCTCTTTGAATGTTGGATGGTGTTCACACTAGCTTTAAGAGTCGGGGGCGGGGGGGTTCCCCCAACACCTGTCTCCAGCAGTCAGGCCTTTTTGATTATGAATACCTCTGCCGCTGGGGTTGGCTCTGTGCATGAAGTACATGGTTAAATAAACGCTGTGATTCCAATAACCCTGAGAAAGGTGCCTCTTCTCAGAACCAGGCCAAGGAGTGCTCACTGTGCCTGAGAGTCTATCGTAGATTCATTTGTGAGGGTTATAATGTGATTTCAAGAGTTCTCTGATCAATCATAAATACTCTGTAGATGGGTTCATATATTCATTTTCCCTAACCTTTCTATTGACCAAGCAAACACAGATGTCCTATTGTGTACGAGGTGCATTGGTTCCTAATTAAGGTTTCCATTGCTATTATTGCTCATAAAGAATTTAGCATGAACAAATTTATCAATGATCCCCCAAGCTGACTTGAGAAGAACAACTCACGGTAGCTACATTTTAAATGAGAATTGGGGTGCAGGGAAGACCACGTAGCTGAATATATATTTAGAGTGGACAGACCCAGTTAGGACCTAGACCAAAATCCTGAGCAGCCCAGGGACAGAGTGAGGGCAGTGATCACAGTGTGGGCTAAAGAGAAGGGGTGGAAGTGTCACAAGGGAGGAAAGGGAAATAGAGGATGTAAACATGAAAAAAAAAAATAGCAACAACAGAAACCTTATTCAGCTGCACAGATCTGTTTTTAAGCCTATTTGTACAGCCTTACACTTACAGAGCAAGAAGGCCCTTTGAAACGAAGGAAGGACTTCTAAACATGAAAATTCACAGTATTAAAATCCATTTTAAAGATCAGAATACTTCTTTAGAATTAGAAAAATGAAAAATATCAGTTAAAATGGCTATCTGAAACGTAAGGTTTTTTAGAAGTTCCCCTAGAGCAGTGTTTTTAAATCTTTTTACGGGTGAGATATTGTATCAATTATAATAGTTCCTACCGCGGGTAACTGAAAATCCAACTCAAACAGGCTTAAACAAAAGGAAAAATATTATCTTACATAAGAAGACATTTGAGCTTCGGGGTTGACTGAGTCAGCTGTTTGATAAATTCTGCAAGGGACCAGTTCTTACTCTCTCTCTCTACTAACCATGCCAGTGTTATTTGATCCCAAGAATGATTCCCTCAGTAGTCATCAGATGGCTCCAAGTGCATGCAGGGCAGCAACTCTTCCTTGTTCACATGTGGCTAGAGAAAGCACTTCTCTCCTCACAGAACTAATTTCCTTTCTTTAGGTCTCAAGGGGTCAACCGGGTTCATATGTCTACAGGGGCATGGCATCTGCTGATTGGCTTCTGCCTGAACTGCTGAACCAATCAGTAAAAGGAACAATGAGTTTACAGAATTGGCTTAAGGACTGAAGTCAGCTCCTCATCGTACAGGATGAGAGACTGGTAAAGAATGGGATGGAATGGTTTAGGAAGCCAAACACAATGTCTACACCCTAATTAGTGAAGCTTCTGTGATAGAGGTAGGAGTGGAGGGCACAGAACGCCGGCCTCCCCAACCCCCCCACCACACACCCCTACCTTATATTTCTCTTTTCCCTTCAAACATTACTTTATACTTTTGGGGAACTTGTGGAATTCTAATTTGAAAGCCACTGTCAGAGCAAGGACAGCATTGACCCAAGAAATCACGTGGGTGTGAAGACTGAGTAACTCAGTCTTCTCCAATGGCTTAGAAATTCTGAGCTTACCTCAAAGGCTTAGTTATCAGAAGCTCCTTCCCTTTTAGTGAGTCATATAAACTCTTTCTCAACTGCACAGGGAAAACTAACCCAGAATAATTGGAAGAAGATTGGAAGACTAGAAGTTCAACCAAAAACAAGTTCCGACCAAAAACAAGCAAACAAACAAAAACAACTCTGAATCCCCTGAATAATCATTTCTTTTTTTTTTTTTTAAAGGCACATAATAATCCAAAATATGACCAGGCACAGTGGCTCATGCCTGTAATTCCAGCACTTTGGGAAGGCAGATCTGACTGAGGCAGACAGATCACCTGAGGTGAGGAGTTCGAGACCAGCCTGGCCAACATAGTGAAACCCCATCTCTACTAAAAATACAAAAATTAGCTGGGCATGGTGGTACATGCCTGTAATCCCAGCTACTCAGGAGGCTGAGGCACGAGAATCCCTTGAACCTGGGAGGTGGAGGTTACAGTGAGCTGACATCGTGCCACTGTACTCCAACCTGGGCAACAGAGTAAGACTCCATCTCAAAAAACAGACAGAACAAACAAACAAACAAAAAACAATAATAATAATCCAAAATAAAATCTTACGTACATCCAAGAATATTCTACCTTTATCTGCAGTGGGAAGATTTTTAGTTTGGTATTTTAAAATATTTAAATTTGTCAAAGGGATTAAAGAAGAAAAACCTATTTTGGGGTGAATTCTGGTACACATTTTTAAAAAAAGTAATTTTATTTCTTTGAAATCATGGTTTTAAGCACCGTCATGGTTCTCAGCATCTGAACACACATGTATGGGTGGCTGCAGTGAGCACCAATTAAACCCAACAAGAATCATCAAACCCATCCCAGGAAATTGTGAACTAAGTATTGATCTTGCCCTGGTGAGATTCACAACAGGGACTATACTTTTTGGTAAGTTCCACCTAATCAAAACATTGAAAATGGTTAGGTTTGGCCATTTCCCTAGCAAAATGGATTTACTTTATGAAGATTCTTTTTCCTTTACTTCTTGAGAAATTGCTCAGGAGTTGTTTTGGTTGGCTATTAGGATGAATTTAAGAACTTACTGTCTATTTTAATGCCATGATTTAATGCTGTTATTTTCCTGCCTATATATCCTATTTGTAGGACCCTACAATAGTATTTGCCCTAGACTGCCCATTATGAGAATGTATACAAATAAGCCAATGGTACTGCAGACCATCCCTCTTAGCTCTGAAATGCATTCCATGCCCTTATCCCTGCCCCACTGGGGGTTGAACCTACATCAACCTTTTCCAGGCTTTCTTACCAGCTTGCTTCCAGGTAACAACGGGAGGCTCTAGTGGGAGATTGGCACCAGAGGGAAGGAGGCATTAGATGATTTCCCTATTTCTTTCTGCCTAGCAAAGTCTCTGCTGTGTCTCATCAGTGGTTTTAACTCCCACTACCCTATTCTTTTCTTCAAATTGCCAGCTCCCACCAGGCAGGCTTACCACAGTTCCAGCTTCTACCAACTGAGCTGTTTGGAGGCCAGTTCTAATGTACTTGGTTGAATCATTAGTTTGATTTCCTTGAAATCATGTTTCATAACTCTACTTGCACATCTCAGCTGCAACATCCCAATGCACAGGTATTGGCAGCTGCAGTCATCATTGAGGCCCCTGTAACACCACCTCTTCTCACTGTCCCTATAGCCCTAAAAGTGGTAGTCACTTTCTGCAGTTGTTACTCACCTTCCCTGTTTGCTCTCTCAGCTCTTCTCATATCTTCAAAAACATTTCCCACCATTACTTTTTTTTTCTGTTGAATTATCTGGTATAGGTTTTGTTTTCTTAGTTGGAACCTACCTAATACTGTAGGGAATTGCTAGTTTTTTTTTTTTTTTTTTTTTTGATAGAAAGTTCCTTTGCTGTTCCCATCATGCAACAACCACATAGACCTACAAAGGATGATCACATTCTTTGTAAAAAGAATTTATCTGCTAAAATCCTTCTATTTTTTGTTTCTTTTATAAGAAATTTAAATTTTCCATGTACAGATTATGTATTTTGTATAGATTCTTGTCCACATGTTTGCGCACTGAGAAAGTTCTTAAGGAATTGAAGCACTAAGTGTATCAAATAAGCATAGAGCATATCAATATGGCAGAAACCATGGTACATTGTGTTCCTCGTGTCTTTTTAGTTTAGTCTCTGCACTAATATCTTTCAGATTTCCTGTTAAGTAGTTTATATGCATTTCAATCTCAATCATGCCAGAACAATCTTTTGAATCCAATTTAAAGTTGATAAAATTGAATAAAGAAACTGTTTACAAAATTGGCAGATAGCTCCCATTTAAAATACAAGCACACATTAAACAGTACACACACCTTGTAGTTTGGGACAAAATACTGGTTGAACTAAAGGGGAGCTGGAAGTTAGTGCTGGTTGAGTGAACCTAAAGCTTTGGTTGAAAATCCCCAGAGGGGTCTCAAGTCAAATTATGCAGAAGCACAAGCAGACATCCCTGGTGGGGCCTGGATCACTCTGGGGTCAGCCATCTTGAACACAAAAGTGGGGAGGCTGAGTGCTTGTCCGTATTAATTATTGCCTAAATCATAGGGTGGGGTTAGCAGAATATGCATCATTCAGGTGGGTATTTCCAATAACGACTTTGGTCTTTTCCATAGCAAGTGCTGAAGTGTACTATAAGGGGAAAGAATAGCATTCATAATTTCTACTTTTTAAAACAGCATATAGAATAGTGCTATTCTTTTAAGAAAGGAAATTTAAGTTTTTCATTTTGCTTAAAGACTCAGGAAAAGCTTCCATTAGACAATTTTGCATAGTGCTGCTGACAAAACACACACACACACACACACACGCACACACACGCACACACACACACACACGCGCGCACACACGCACACACACACACACGCACAAAGCCAAGGTTGGTGGGCTGCAGAGAGAATTCCCCTCCCTTAGCTCAAAAAACTCCCCAAAACCCAAACAATAACAACAACAAAAAAAACCCACACAAAAAGCATGTTAAACAAAAACACAAGCAGTCACTTTCTTGCCTCATGTACAAAATAACAGAGAAAAATCTGCATTTTGTTCTTCAAGGTATAGTAGACATAATTTTTTTTTTTTTTTTGAATATGCTTTCAAATCCTTCGGGACTTTACAATTTATCAAGAAAGGCACATTCTTCCTAATGAAAGGTTACTGACCTTCATGAATGTGACAGTTCAATTACAGCCCATTCATATGCAGAGCAGCGTTGATAAAGGATTTGGGAAATGTGACTAGCATAGCAAGAAAAAGAAAAATGTCTAGGAAATTATTATTAGTTTTTAAAAATTTTAATTGTAAAGCAAGAATAATAAATAAGATTTGCTCAGGTAGTAGAACCTTTTTTTTTTTTTTTCCTTTTTTTCCTGTAGCCCAGCAGCTCATTAGATTTGCTTCAGTGAATATGCTGGCTCTTTCTTTTTTCTTTTTTCTTCCTAATATTTCTGCCTTTTTAATCCTCTAAACCGCTAAACCTAACAAATCAGAAAGCTCTTGGGGTTCTGAAATGCAGGGTTTCATTTTTTTTTTTTTTCCTTTTTCCTTTGACTGGCAGGGCAAGCTGGAACATGTCTTAATGTTATTTTAAGTGCTTGATACTATTTAGACGCTGAAATGGATGGATGGAGAGTTACAGGGGGAGTGTACATACTGCCAGCCACCCACATACATGTATTCACACCCACACTCACGGGAGGTAGGCCCCTCCAGGACAGGGAATTACTAAGCCAGGTCCTGGCGAGACTCGCTGGAGCCAGCCTTTAGCCAGACTTGAGTGACACCTGCAAGCTGCTGTTGGCTGAACTGCTCCAGGTGCGGGAAAGATGATCTGATGCCACTTTGTAAATCAGCAGAGACTGTCACTCAGCCAGAGCTCTCTGGAATATCCCAGAACCAAGTTCTTTTTCTGCAATTGCTAGTAGCGATTCTCTAATAACAATACATTTTTATTTATTCAAACTATTAAATTGCTCTTGGGATATAACCAATATAAATATTTTAAACAATTTTGAAATATAATTAGTATTTTCATTTTTAATACTTTACCTTGGAAGTTAATATCGGACATGTGTGGGTGGTACGTATGAGTGGTTGGATGGTAAACTTGACTGAAAGCTCTGAGAAAAGATACATGTTCCAAGCACCCGTCATACTGCCTAGCATGTAGTGATCATTCAATATTTGTTGAACAAATGATCCCTTTTCCTACTGCGTTTCTTTTCCACTCCTTCATTTTTGGATAAGCTGTATGACCCATCAATTATTCCAAGCTTGTCCAACCCATGGCCCGTGGGCTGCATGTGTCCTAGGGTCGCTTTGAATGTGGCCCAACACACAAATTTGTAAACTTTCTTCAAACATTATGAGATTGCTCTGTGACTTTTTTGTTTTTTAAACTCATCAGTCATCGTTAGTGTTAGTACATTTTATGTGTGGCCCAAGACAATTCTTCTTCTTCCTGTCACCCAGGGAAGCCAGAAGATTGGACACCCCTGAATTATTCCTTTAAGATATTTACCCTGTCTAATTCACTCTTATAAGTGGCCTTCTTCCTCCACTATTCCTAGACCAACTATTTGCCTTCAAGGCACTTTCAATCAGATTATATCCTGAATGCAAGTCTACCACAGAATTAAGAATGCATGATTTATATATACTTTAGTTAAAGTATACATAAATATATACACTTAGATAAAATATTCTATGTTTTCTTTATTTTCTGAAACTTCATTTTTGCTTAGATGTCTTCATTTTTGCATAACCTATAGGGCATGACAATGCGTTAAAAGATGCCCAATAAAATCTTCTTTCAATCAATAATTTTCTGTGTTTCAAACCTAGACATATTCAGAGCTTTTAGAAGTTTATTAGTTCTGACTCAATGCTCTGGGAAGATAAATTCTGGACTTAAAAAAAAGTCTAGATCAGAGCTGCATGCTTTATGCCTTTTGATATGGTCTCTGATGTTTCTTCTAAATATCCTTTTTACCTTGTTAATTTTTGCTATTATCCAGAACCACTGTTTAATTATGAACTAACTCTCTTTTAATGAATCCTGTGTTATATTATGCATTTTTAGATTTGATGAATAAATAACAGATATATATATATATGTCTCTCTCTATATATATTTTTCGAGATGGAATCTCACACTCTTGCCCAGGCTGGAGTGCAGTGGCACGATCTTGGCTCACTGCAAGCTCTGCCTCCCAGGTTCACGCCATTCTCCTTCCTCAGCCTCAAGATATGGTGAAAAAAAAAAGCTCCACATATTTTCCTTTGGACACATTTTAAGAGCTAAGAAATCTTTCTGGGGAGCTTTTTCAGTAGTCTTACCTTCATATCTCATTAGCCCATAGCTGAGTCCTTCCTAAACAGATCATTGTAAAGAAAATGAAGTGACCACAATTAATTTAAACAAACCAAAATTTACTGGGGCTGGGGCTGTCCATTCCTCAAAAATATGGCTGTAGAGAAAAAAAAATGTGGGTATATCTGAACAAAATTTTATTTCTTTAGCAAAGATAGGGAGTAGCTGTTGGCAGGCAACTAATGAAGTCAGTTATAACAGGGATAACGTTATCACCAGAGATAAGGAAGAAGACAGGGAAATACTAAAAAGGGAAACTTGGAGCTCAGTGGGAAAAGAAAGGAAAAGAAAGAGTAATCTGGTGTAGAGAATGTGTTCAATAATTGCCAATGACAGAAAATGAATGAAATGCAATTTACAACAAAGTTAATCTGACACATACATATTAATATGTGTTGTTCCATGACAATTCAGGCCAACAGTTTAGCAATCCACATAAATAACTATAACTAGTATTGCTAGTTACTTGATAGATCTTTATTTTATTTTTTTCACTCATCTTACAGTCAAACCAGATTCACTTATTCACTGACAAGGATTGCAACGATTCCCCAGCATTTGCAACAGCCATGGTTCCTCTGGTCTTGCCCACCTATCCAGCCCTATCCTGAAATGACCTTTTCTTTATTTTCTGAGAAGTTTCCCTTGGCAGATAGAAAACATCAACCTATCAAGATATATTGCTAGTTGATTCTATCAGATTTGGAAGAAAGGTTTTCAGAAAACACAGTGGTGTACACCTAGTATCATATCTTTTCCTAGTTTGGTAAGAAGGAAGAGACCAGAAAGCACAGAGAAAGTGCTTAGGAGACTTCCAACATGGATAACAAAAATAGCACTACATACTAATCAGGAAACTTGGTTTTTCCTGGGCTAAGTCATTTAGTGATGAAAGTTTCATTTCCTTAGATGTAACGTGACTGTCTGGGAATAAGTGATATCTGAATTCCCTTCCAGTCCTACCTTCAATGATTCTGCTTCACAGCTCTGCTTTAGGCCAAAACAGCTTAATTTAATTACGAGTAGAATATAGAAATTGTATTTGAGGTGATTTTACATATTGCAGGGAACACTGATTTTAATTAAATAGCATCTTAGAAATGTAGGTGTCTTCCTATGTTTTGATGTTGCCAATAACTGACTCTACTGTCGTGGCAGCCTCCACCAACTCTTATATAATGTGTGCTAGATTATTGAAAAAGAAGTAAATCACTTTAAGTTATACATTTTGTTTCCTTTTTGGAACCGTGAGCCCAAAACTGAAGTATTTTAAGCCAGTGCAAAGAAAACTGAGATCAACTATAACAATATTATTTGTTACTATTATTATTCTCTGTTAGTGACATAAGAAGCCCCCCGACCAATGCGATATCATTACATGGCAATTTCTGAAGAAATTTCCTTGCTTCTGAGAATGTGTCTTGCAGACTGTTTCTAACTCCGCAAGGTTAAAGTCTTCTTGTTGATTAGCCTTGAATTCCTTGATAGAGCTTTTTGTGACCATAGGAGATGGGACAACACTTGTCAAGGAGAGGCCTAGAGTCCATCCCAAGTGGCTTTTCCACTCCCCTCCCCTCCGGTTTGTGTGCTGCCATTTTGTTAGCCCCCCTCCACTCAGTATGGCACTGCTCTTTTCACTATTTGCACTGCTGATCTGCAATCCTCAACCACCCAGTATGCTTACCAAGAGCAAGGCTCGCTAAGGCCACTGGGCAGTACACCAACACATCCTTCTGGGTGATACTACTGCTGGTGCCACATATGTTGTGCAGCGGGTCTTTCACCAAGGCCACTACAACCACAGGGCTCTTTCCCAGATATATATGAACAGTTTTCCTGCCCTGGAAGGAAATGCAAAAACTGGCCCCAGGACACAACCTGATTTCACCAGATCTTCCCACCTTTTCTCTTCTCTCATCATTTTGCAGGGTGACCTGAGGACAGTGGGAATTTTGAAGTCACTTATTTTATTTTATTTTATTTTATTTTATTTTATTTTATTTACTTTATGCTACCCTCTCATTCTGGCAGGAAGGGTCTAAGGTAAGAATTCTAGCTTTACTCAAAGAAGAGCTCAAATATGCCCATCTGTTTCCTTGAGTCCCATTAACCTATTCAAATGAGGGAATGTAGTTGTCATTGTGCAGACCTGGTATAATTACTCCAGAGACACAACTTCTAATACCAGAGCATGTGTGTCGATAGTATATGCCACTGCAAAAGTTCAACTTTCCAGAAGGAGGAATATCTCCTTCCAGTGTATACTCATCCCTTATCTTTCAAGATCTATGCAAATTGTGGAGCCCATTCAACCAAGGTCTCCCTTGTCCTGAGTGGTTCTCAAGTAGCAAATTTTACATTCATGTTTTACTAGCGTAATTTAAGCTAGAAAACGAATATGCACATAAATTTCTCTGGGAATGTTGAGCCCAAGAACATAATTTCTTTCTTTATGCTTACCTACTCTTCAGGATATATTATTACCAAACACAGTGTATCCTGGGGTGGAAAATCCAAAAGGATGAAATAATCATAGCATTGTGGTCATAAAAATGTGTGTAAGAAAGAAAGGGGGGATATATTAGCACATGTTAATTTTTACACATTTACTGATTATTGTTTGAAATGTCTTGCTTAATCTTACTTGATTTTAGTAAAATATTTCTAATTGGAAGAAGTTATATTTCCCGTACCCAACCTTAGTGTATGCTTTGCAAAATTAATTAGAAACTGGCTAGTGTGACTTGGTGAGACTAGGTTTTGTTTGCTGAACTTGAGATGGGAAATTTTCTTTTGTTTTCTTCTAAGCAAAATTCAGGTGGTTCAATAAGCGCTGCTTAACTGGGGCATACTTGATCAGGAAAGTTGCTGAATTGGGAAACCAATTAAGTCTAATGATAATTAGCATGTGCTGCCACTTAATGGGGATAGGTGGTCCATTGAGTTGGTATCACTGTGGGTAATTAAATGATGCTCTTGGAGGATAAGAGATAGAGTCTTCTTGTTGCTTTCAAGACTGAAGGTAATTTATTTTCTCCCTTGATTATACTATTGCTGGTTGAGAAAAAACTCAATTTCTAAATGATGCCTTCAAAAGTACTACTTGCTTTGAGAAGACTTCTGTATGTCATTTAATATGTATATACACACCTATAACTTCTCCCTCTGAATGAACAGATGCAAATGAAGGGCCACACATTTCGCAAATACAAACAGTGAGATATAGAGAATTTTAGTGATTTACTCAAAATTGCCATCATTTTGTGATTAAACATGGGTAAGAACATGGGCTTGAGAATTCATGCCTAGTGATTCGGCACAAGAATATCCGTCACTTGGCAGGCTCAGAGAAGCTGAGTGGAGCAGTGGCAAGAGCCTGACTGGGAGTCCGGGGACTTGGCTCCAGGTCTGCTGTGGCTACACAGAGATAAGACACCATCTTTCTGGGCTTCAGGTGTCTCTTTTATTAAATGAAGGTGTAGGACTAAATAATCACTAAGATCCCTTCCACCTGTACAAACAGAAGTGTCTCAATTCAGTTTATTTTAAACTTGTTGCTGAGGAAAAAAATCTTCATTTTTAACTTGCATACAGCCTTTCTTTACTAGGCCAGGTCACTAGCAAGCAGTAATGACAATCTCTGCCTCCATGTTTTAAGAAATCTGATTGCACATTTTGTAGCTGGCTGCCTTTTGGGAGAGAGGTGGGGAGGGCATTTCTGGAACAATTTTTTCTGTGCCATGGACATAGCAAAATTCACAGAAAATGGAAGAGACACTACTCATCTAGACAGCCTAAAAAATATATGAAAATATAATAACATGGTAGAGGAATGTAGAGAGAAAATGAGACATATTGGGCTTTGTGAAAGAGAGGGAGCTGGGATGAGTCAATGACATAGGACACTGGTTCTAAGGAGTCCTGCAGGACGAGAGTTCAGTAACTTTGGATATAGCATTTGGGAAAGATTACAATAGAAACATCAGGCTGGCAAGAAGGTCCTCATAGCTGAGACGAGACATAAATAGTAGTTATTAGTGGGAGCTACTCTTATTTTGACCTAGATATGAATTAAAGCATCAGATCAAAAACTATCTTCATCTGTATTTTTCTTGTAAGAATCAGCATAATACAGCAGGTCCTGGAATAACATAGTTTCATTTCAACGTCATTTCCTGATCATGCTGATGAGAAAAATGGATTCCTGGCTAGGGCCACTGTCTGTGTGGAGTTTACATGCTCTCCTCATGTCTGCTTGGGTTTTCTCTGGGTCCTCTGGTTTCCTCCCACATCCCAACGCTGTGCCTGTTAATTGGTGCGTCTACATGGTCTCAGTGTGAGTATGGGTACGTGTGAGTGTGCCCCGTGATTGGATGGAGGCCTGTCCAGAGCTGGTTCCTGTCCCGAGTTGTCAGGATAGGCTCTGGCCACCCACAGGCCTAAGCTGGAATCAGCGTGTAAATAATTATCTTGTTTGTTTGTGTTCATCTTTCTTAAATGACTGTGTAACTCACATTTATTTCAGTGTTTAATATTAGACGTGTTTGGGTCTTTATATAGAAGTTTAATGATGTTTGTGTGACCAGAAGTAGACTGTGGGAACTTAACTCTTGTTTATATCAGTTAGCCTGTGGTCAAGTTTGTTTTATTATATGTTATTTCGCTTTAAATCAGTTTCCTAAAATCTATTGATGACATTAAGTGAGGATGTACTATACTAAGCATTTGGACCAAGACACTCAATCATAATCTCATAATTAAGTAATGTGTGGCATCTAGACTATTCCAGCTTGTCTTCTTCTCTTTCTTAATTTCTCTCTCCAGGTTCATCATTTGCACATTCCCTCAAACTAACAACACCATCAATTCTAGGTCACTGATGACACAAGGCTATACTTGGAATACCAGCCAGATTTGCAGAGTCCTAAACTTTATTGGCTTTTGAACTTGTAGACTACTTTAAGTGCCTCATTGACCTGCTAACTGTAAATCTGTCTAAATATTTATTTTTAAGTCAACAGCATAGATACAAATAATAAAAATATATGTAATATACATATAAACATAGAGATGAAGATATACCTCATATTTTTGAAATAAAATAATATACATTTGAAAATGGTATTTACTTAAAAATGTTTTGCTTCACTTATTAATCACATCTCAGTTTAAAGCAAGTGAAGAAGCACATTTAAGTTACTTTACTCTTTATTCCCCTTTGTGTCATTATTTATGCAGGCTTGGGAAAAAAAAAAACAGTGAAACATTTCCAACTACAATTTAAAGGAATACATATTGTTTATTTAAAACATAAATCAGCAAACAGAGAGACATAAAATTGCTAGTGGACTGCTTCAAGTTCAGAAACCACTGCTCTGGTAGAGGAGTTACCAGTGATCATGCATCCTATAGGAATCCAACTACAGTGGCCCTGAGCTGAAACAGCATGCGTTCCATGCTCCTTTGCATAATTTGCCTACTTCTTCTCATATTTTGTAAATATAAAATCTACTTCTGGTGTTAACTGAGCTTTGTCTCATTACTTGTTATTTCATTACTCGTATGTTTGTCGAATAAAGATGTCTTTGAGGGATAGACTTTGTGAACTCTTCTTTTGTTAAGAAAAAAAGCGATCCATCTGGAATGACGGGCCCCAGTATAAGAAAATCAATATGATCTCCTTTAAGTTTGCTCTTCCCTGCCACTTGGGAAGCGCAGTCAGGCGCACAGGGAACAGAACTTTGGGGCAACTGCAATAAACTCTCCAGCCAAGCTCCTTCACCAGGGGGACAAAACAGTTCACTGCAGCTCCAGCTTTGATGAACTTTATACTCGGAATACTTTACTGCTTGATTAAAAATGTGCTCATGCTTAAAGGCAGATTGCCGATAGGGTTTATAATCAGGCACAAATACACGAAGAGATTTATTAGAGGTACTTTATGTAATCATTTTTCGGGAATGTGATTTTGTTTGAGAAGTTACTAGAGGCTGGAATGACAACTTCTCTGTAACTCTGGTAAGTTTTCCGAATCAGTTCATGTGGAAATCAAATTGCACCTGAGCAAATATTGAAGGGTGTAGCAAAAGGAAGGAATAGCTTTCATTTTGCAACCACAAATATTACAATAGCCTATACACATATTTTAGGAAAACATTTTTTCTTGTGTGAAGTCACTCTGCATGAAATTGCAGGACAAATTTTGGTGGTATGGTTAATCTGAGGTGTTCTTTCACAGCTATAGCCTCCAGGAGAATTATGATGTAATTACTCACAGAAAAACAAATGGGAAAAGGCACTCATCTGTCTTGCCACCTGATAGCTTTAGTGGTATCATGTTATACCATGAGGGTAGATGGAAAAACACAATCTAGAAATTGGTAAAAACACTCCAAATCTTGCCATAAAATAGACAATAATTATAAAACAAGACCACTATTTAAAATTTGATGATAACACTAATCATAGCTATGTGTATTAAGCATTCAATGTTCCAGGCACTATTCTAAGAGCTGTACATGATGTCCATGCTAATCTTCACAACATTTTTGTGAGTTAGGTACAATTATTACCTCGTGTTACCACTAAGGAAAGTGAGGCACAGAGAGATTCAGTATTTTGTCCAGTGTCATACAGATATTGTGGTAGAATTAGGATCCAAACTGAGGCAGTATGACTCCAAAGACCATTCTCTAAAACCATACATGACTAACCTCCTTAGATGTCCTCTACTTATACACAAAGCAGGCTTTAGTGGACGAGAGATGACCAAGCTGTTAGTACCAGGGAATCTACTTTGAAATAAGCTTCACAAAGTGGAAAACAATCCCAGCATGTTCTCCTTGAGTGGTGATATGGTTTGGCTGTGTCCCCACCCAAATCTCATCTTGAATTGTAGTTCTCATAATCCCCACGTGTCATGTGAGGGACCAGGTGGAGATAACTGAATAATAGGAGTGGTTTCCCCCACACTGTTCTCATGAGAGTAAGTTAATTCTCACAAGATCTGATGGTTTTATAAGGAGCTTTTCCCCACTTTGGCGCAGCACTTCTCCTTCCTGACACTATGTGAAGAAGGATGTGTTTTCTTCCCCCTCTGCCATGATTGTAAGTTTCCTGAGGCCATCCCAGACATACTGAAGTGTGAGTCAATTAAACCTCTTTCCTTTATAAATTACTCAGTCTCAGGTATGTCTTTGTTAGCAGCGTGAGAATGGATTGTAAGTAATAAGATCACCTGACTGAACTAAAGCTATTTATCCATTACTATGCCTTCATTTTTGCAGAAAAGATTATAATGGGTGAAAGCCTCAACTTTTAGAGCCAGGCACACCAGCTATCTACATCTGACAAGTTGCCTAACTTTATCTATGCCTATTTGCACATCTATAAAATGGTGACAAAAATAGCCACCTCAAATGTTTTTCTTGGCAGGACTAAAACAGATAGTATTTTTTAGCTATTTACTTGGCACAGAGTTTGACACCTAATATGCACCCAATCAGTGGTAGCTGTCGCTATTATCAATTAAACTCATTTGAATAAAGAATATCAACTAGTTGAGAATTCCAACTTATTTGCTATTTCCTATTTTTCTTTACATGTGTTTTCTTTTTCTCTCTTTCTCTGATCTTTTCTCTCCTTTTCTGTATATATTAATAAGGAGAAAGTCCTTCTTTGCCCAGTATTTTTATAACATAATGTTTGAACTGTTTGGGCAAAAAAGAAGTTGTTTAAGTCTATTTGTGAGTAGAAATAAAGATTAAAGAGGGCAGTGAGACAAACACCAACCTGTGGGCATGGACAATGGTCTACTTGGGGATAGTGGTTTAAGTTGAATTAATAAGTTAGAAAAATAAATAGAAAGAGAGGAGACATTTCTAACACCAAAGAGGGAGCATGTCTGTAAAGAATTTGACAGGGGAAGGGTACTGCCAGCTAAGTTGCTAACAAGTGAAATTCACTACCAGATTCAAATGGCATGTGACTGAATATGGGTTAGGTGATGACATTTGCAAACACCACCATGGACTGCTACTGAGTAAGTCTGTAAAAGACTGTCCCCTCCACCGACCTTAAGTTTTTTAAAAAATATATTTTTAAGCAAATTTGAATTTTCCATTGAAGTCTGCTGAGAACCTACTAAAGATATTTATCCATTTAATGACACGTTTGCAGAGCACAGTGAAATGGCAACAATTGGAGGGGATGGGGAGTAAGAGAGTCCTGGGATTTAATCCCATCTCTGATACCTCCTGGCCTGTGATGTTGCACAAATTATTTAATATGTTGACGCTTCAGCCTCCCTATGATACCTGCCCCATAGATTGTTGTACATGTTATTGGAACATAAAAAGTGCCTGGCAAAGTAGTGCTCAACCTGTGGTCCCCAGCCCAACACCATTAGGGAATTACTAGAAATGCAATAACCTATACCTAACTCTTCTGGTCAAGTTTTATCAAGCCATCCAGGTAATTCTGATGGACGCTAATCTTTGAGAACAATTGGTCTTGCACAATTTCTGACACATAATTGGGGTCACTATAAAGCAGATAGGATTATTAGAATTTGTGACAAGCTCTGTGTTAGGAGCAGGGAATTGCATGGAGCAAAACCGTTTGTGTCTCCGTCTAGAAGAACTCAACTGTCAAATGTGTCAAGGCTTACTTGAGAAACTCATTTGGTATAACTCCATGGTTCTCAAACTTGACTGCATGAGAACACCTGGGGAGGTTTGGGTTTTTTTGAATTTAATGTTTAATTATGGCAAATATACATAACATAATATTTGCCATTTTGTCTATTTTTAGGTGCATAGTTCACTGGCATTAAGTACATTCACATTGCTGTACCATCTCCACCATTCACTCCAGAATTTTTTCAACTTCCCAAATGGAAGCTCTGTACTCATTAAATGACTCCCCATTTCCATCTCCCCAAGCCCCTGTCACCAGCATTCTACTTTCTGTCTCTATGAATCTGACTACTCTAGATATCTCATATAAGTGGAACCACCTAGTATTGGTCGTTTATATCGGGCTATTCACTTAGCATAATGTCCTTAAGGTTCATCTATCTGGAAGCATGTGTCAAATTTTTCTTAATTCTTTTTTTTTAAAGGCTGAATAATACTCCACTATATGTATATTCTACATTTTGTCTGTTTGTCAGTCAACATACACTTGAGTTGTTCCCATCTTTTGGTTACTGTGAATAATGTTGCTATGAACATGGGTGTACAAATACCTGTTCAAGTTACTGCTTTCAATTGTTTTGTATATATACCCAGAAATGGAATTGCTGGATCACAGGGAAATTCTACATTTGACTTTTTAAGCAGCCATCATACCATTTTCCATAGCAGTTGCACCATATTTTATTCCCACCAGCAATAAATAAGGGCTTCAATTTTTCCACATCTTCACCAACACCTATTATTTTCTATTTTGTTTTCAAATTTAAAAAAAGCCATCCTATGAATGTGAAGTGTTATCTCATTATAATTTTGATTTCTATTTCCCTAGTGATTAGTGATATGGAGCATCTTTTCATATGCTTATTGGCCATGTATATGTTCTTTGGAAAAATGTCCATTCTAGTTCTTTTGCTCAGTTTTTAATCAGACTGGCTTTTTCTGTTGTTGTTGTTGCTAAGTAGAAGTTTTTTTAAAAATATATATTTTGAATATCAACCCCTCATCAGATACATGATTTGCAAATATTGTCTTCCATTCTTTGGGTTGCATTTTCACTCTGTTGTTAAGAAACATATATTTTCTGAGTCAGGGTATCACTGCATCTCCCAGGCTGGAAGGCAGTGGCATAATCATGGCATACCCCACCACGTCTGGCTAATTTTTTTTTGTAGAGATGGGGTCTTGCTATATTGCTCAGGTTGGTCTTGAACTCCTGAGCCCAAGCGATATGCCTGCTTTGGCTCCCCAAAGTGCTGGGATTACAGGTGTGAGTCATCGCACCCTGCCACTCTGTTGTTAGTGTCCTTTGAAGCACCCAAGTTGTTTATTTTAACAAATTCCAATTTATCTGTTTTTTCTTTTGTTGCTAGTGGTTTTGGTTTTATATTTAATAAATCATTGCCAAATCCAATGTCATGCAGTTTTTTCCTTATGTTTTCTTCTCAGAGTTATACAGTTTTAGTTCGTACATTAGGGTCTTTGATTAATTTTGAGTTTAATTTTGTATATGGTGTTAAGGGTCCAACTTCACTCTTTGGAATGTGGATATCCAGTTTACCCAGCATCATCAGCTGACAAGACTTTTTACTTTAGAATAGTTTTGGCACCTTGTTGAAATCATTTGACTACATATTGTGAGGGTTTGTTTCTGGGCTCTATTCTGTTCCATTGATTTATATGTCTGTTTTTATGCCAGTACTGCACTGTTTTGATTAGTGTAGGCATGTAGTGAGTTTTGAAATCAGGAGGTAGGAGACCTTTACATTTGCTCTATAATTTAAAGATGGTTTTAGTTATTTGGGGTTCCTTGAAATTCCATGTAAATTTTTAAATGGCTTATTTTTATTTCTGTACGAAACAGAATTTTGGGATTCTGGGATGTTGATAGGGATTGAATTGAATCTGTACATTGCTTTGGGTATTGCTTTTCCTTTCCAGCTTTCATTCTAGGTTCAAGTGGTACACATGCAGGTTTGTCACATGGGTAAACTGCATGTCATGGGGGGTTGGTGTACAGATAATTTTGTCACCTGAGGAACCAGGATAATACCTGATAGGTCGTTTATCAATCCTTCCCATCCTCCACTCTCACGTAGGCCCTGGTGTCGATAGTTTTCTTCTTTGTCTCCATGTGTACTCCATGTTTAGCTCTCACTTATAAGTGAGAACATGCAGTATTTGGTTTTCTGTTTTTCTGTGTTAATTTGCTTAGGATAATGGCCTCCAGCTCCATCCATGTTGCTGCAAAGAATGTGATTTCATTCTTTATTATGGTTGCATAGTATTCCACCATGTACATGTACCACATTTTCTTTATTGCTTTGGGTATTATTGATATCTTAAAAATATTAATGCTTCAAATTTATGAACATGGAATATCTTTCCACTTATTTGTTTCTTTAATTTCCTTCAGCAACATTTTGTAATTTTCATTCTACAAGTCTTTCATCTCTTTGGTTAAGTATATTCCTAAGTATTTTATTATTTTTGATGTTATTATAAATAAAATTGTTTTCTTAATTTCCTGTTTGGACTGTATATTGTTACAAAAATGCCATTGACTTTTGAGTGTTAATTTTGGGTGTTGAAATTGCTTAATTCATTCTGTAGTTCTAGCTGTTGTGTCTGTTTCTAATCTTTAGGGTTTCCTACGTACAAGATTATGTTGCCTGTGACTGATAATAATTGTGTTGTTTCTATCCCATTTAAATGCCATTTTTTTCTTGACTGATTGCTCTGGCTAGGACATCCAGTACTGTGTTGAAGAGAAGTGGTGAAAGCAGGCTTGCCTTGTTCCTCATCTTAAAGGAAAATATTTTAGTCTTTTATGATTGAGCATAGTGTCAGCTATGAGTTTCTCAGGTAGGACTTTACTATGTTTAGATAAATTCTTTCCATTCTTAATATTGAGTGTATTATCAGGAAGGGTGTGGAATTTTGTCAAAGGCCTTTTTCATATTAATTGAGATGGTCACATTATTTTTTTCCTTTCATTCTGTTGATGTGATGTGTTATATTGATTAATTTTCAAATATTGAACTCTTACATTTCAGGATTAAATCGCACTTGATCATGGTGTACAATCCTCTTAATATGTAGTTGAATTTTGTTTACTAGTATTTTGTTGAGAATTTTTATTTCATTATTCATCAAAGATAGTGGTCTGTAGTTTTCTTATAGTGTCGGTCTGGCTTTGGTATCAGGGTAATGTTGGCCTTACAGAATAAATTAGAAAATGTTCTCTTCAATTTTTTTGAAGAAAAACATGATAAGGATTCATGTTAATTCTTCTCTGCATGGTGGAAAGAACTCACCAATGAAGCCACCTTGTCCTAGGGTTTTCTTTAGTGGAAGGTTTTTTATTACTGCTTCAGTTTCTTTGCTAGCTGTAGGTCTATTCAGATTTTCTTTCTTCATGATTTGGTCTTGGTAGGTTGTGTGTTTCCAGGAATTTGTCCATTTCATCTAGATTATCCAATTTGTTCACATACAATTTGTTCATTTTCTCTATTGTTGGGAGAAGTGTATTTTAAAAATGCCAAGACCCTACTCCCAGAATCTCTGCTTTAATTTAGTGCGTGATGGAGTCCAGACGTCACAGGTATTTTCTAAAATCTTCCTAGTGATTTTCATGTGCAACCAAGTTTGAAAATCACTGGCATAAGATATTCTTGATTACAGATATACTTAATGAATTTTCCTAATATTTTGGTTTATCATAGAAAAATTCCTATGTAAAGTAATGCAAAAGATTGCTGTTACATAAATTTAGTCAATACAAATAGTAAGTTGGAAATTTAATGCTAGCTTCTTCTCTATTCTTTACAGTGATCTTCTTCTCTCACAATGAATGACTACTTATTTGTGTTATGACAATGTAGATAAAAATGCTCATAATAAATAAGGTACCATATTGAATCAGTAAAATGTACAGTTAAATTCTGCACTCAAAAAGCTGACCAAAGGCAAGACATAAGGCAAACACATACCATTTAATTTAAATGGTAATTTAAATTAATCAATCTCTAATTCTCAAGTTCACTTCCTAAGTTTACTTTCTATTGCCTCCTCAATACCATGTACCATCAACATAAAAGCTTTGCAAGAAATTACGACTTCTGTATTTAACATAATACAAGACACTATCAACTTTAAGATGTAACAATTTTTAATGTATTAATAACATCACCTCTAAGATCCTGCTAATAAAAATTGTGACAAAACATCAATTGGAAAATGCATTCTAATTTAAGAGATATTAAAATGTGAAAACGTAGTAGTCATCTTTGGATGAAATATGCAGATTTTCTCTTCTCCTGAGTAGAACTATAAGCTGATGGGGAAAAAAATAACATAATACATCTCAAGGTCTAATATATTGAACTCATGGGTTATTTGCTGATATGGATCATCTACGTCAAAGGTTGCTTGCATTATAATGGCTAATCAAAGGTGGATGGATGGTTTACCAATTTATCTGGGGAAATAGAATTTGTCTATAAAAGTCAAAGGAACATGAGAGATGAATTCTTACTGTCTCTTCCAGTGCTCTGATTATGAATTCAATATAGCTTTAAGACTGAAGAGATTACCGGCTAAAGCTAGACATGTGCTTTCAATAGAAGGGACAGTCAAACTGTGTCTGTTCCTCCAGATATTTGCTTTTGCCAGGTAGTATCTGTCTTCTCCAGATTGGGATGAAGCCAGTTCATCTCAGTCCAAGTCTCTACCTCACTTAAGCTGAGAAAGCAGAAGAAATGTAGCATCTGGGTTAAATGAAATAGTAAGATCATAGATTTGAATCCACCCACATGCTGGTGATCCTGCAGAACTAAATGCAGTGTGACAGCCTCTCCCGTGTTATTTGTGAATTTGGCAGGTCACAGGAGGAAATTCAAAGAGGAAGATATACACATTTAAAGCCCCAGGAAGAATTCCAGAAGATCAGAAGAGTACCTGCAATCCAAACAAATGAAATGACCTGCCAAGGTCATGTGGCGGTGATTCAAGATTAGAACTCAGGTCAAGAGACTGCAGAAACAAGGAAACATCGAACTCATTTGGTTCTCCCCTGATACTTTTCTCCTGCAACATATATATTTTGTGAAGAGTTTTTAAAGTTTCCTCATATAATATGCCACCCCCACCCCATTTTTTTCTCCTTTGAAAATGTAAAAGGCTCCTTTAAATAGAACCTGCTTTGTCAACTCTAAGATAGACAAAGGATTAAATTAAAGAAACAGCCAGCTGCTTTTCAATAGTTATGAGTGGGGAAGAAATGAGCTAGAAATACATTCCTACTTTAGGCATGCTTAGCTGCTCTTAGGTTCCTCCTTCATTATTTTATTGTCTTCTTCTCTTGGGCTGGGGTACCACATTATCAAACCCCATCTGTGATCTTCAAATCTGAAGAAGGCAGCAGTGAACAAAGTGCACTCTATTTAAGTCCTTACACATTATCCACCTCCCACTTTCTGCCACACACAGACACACAACCTCATAGTTTCATATGCAGCCTTTTGGTTTTGCTTTTCAGTTTTGGGATGTGACCCTTTCCAACTTCCTATTGAGAGAAGCATAAAAAATGCACCAAAATGAGACAAACTAAAGCTAAAGACAGCCAACACTCTACAGAGGTTTTTTTAGAAGGAAATAATTCCCTGTCACAATCCACACGGGTCAGAATAAGAAATCAGCTCATATGCAAACTTCTGGAAAGGAAACTTTGTCAGACCTTTCTCACATCTCAGATCCCACCAACCTTCCTCACTCTCCCTTTGATTCCTCCCCATACTCAAATATAGAAGCTGCTTTTTTTTTTTTTCCAGACATGTCACAGATCAAAACTGCAAGTCCTTTGAGGTGGAGCATGGTAGAGAGGGGGCAATAATAGTGACATTCTCTATCTTGTGAAATCAGCACTAAGCAAGAGGAAGGGAAAGAGATAGGAAAAGTCTGTGGGCTTTCGTATCACTTGGGAAAAAAACACCCCCTCACTGTTAGAAAGCAAACAAATGGAGCTAGAGAAGCTCCTACCTCAGCCTTGGGTAGCAGTCTAAAAAGTATAAGTTAAAACTAAGGACTATAAATTTTACTTGGACCTATAAAAATTAGCTTGCCCTTGAGCTTCAGATTTGAGAAGGGAACCTCATAAAGTTCGAAGTAGAGCAGCACTTGCTTGTTGGCATTCTGTTGATCTGAATGAAGCTACTTTTGCTTAAAGAAGAATGAAAATAACAATGACAGCATAGTGCCTGTATATCAATTCCAAAACAAAGAAAACAATAGTTCTAATAATTAAGCAACGAGTCTACCTACAGAGGTTTTGCTCTGCAAAATAGAAGCTTTTAGAATTAATTTCTTTTATGTTTTAAACAAAATATGATAAATTAGGATTACATGAGATAAACAGTGAAATATAAGATGAGAAATGTCTAACAGAGGAGAAATAAATGTACTCGAACCAAAACTATGTTAGGCTTAAAATTCTTATTAGAAGCAATTCAGAGTAGAATTACTGTGGCAGAAAATGTAATACAAGAATGATACTGGGCAAAATTTAAAGATTCAGTTTATTTGTAATTCTTTCTCTATAAAATGATTTTTTTTTTAAACTGGAAAAACAATGGTCAACAATATATAATAAAACCTTTTAAGGCCAAAATACATTTCAAATAAATTCAAGAGAGGCCATTATTTTGGATCAAGCTCCTGTATGAGGCCCCAGCACACCAGACCAAACCAGAATTGAATTCTTAGTGCTAGTTGCCACTTAAACTGAATTCTGAAATGGGCCAGATTTCCAGAAAATCAGGAGAGTCACAATAACAAAGCAGAAGGACCCAGTTTACCTGAGCCAGCATGATAAGAAAGTTCCCTTTGTTTTAACTCTATAAGGAAAGTAACTTTGAAATGACCAAATCTATTTTTCATTCTTTATTTCTGCTTTCTTCAGCCTTTTTTCTGACTAAAAGCCAACATCTTCTCAGCTCACTAGAATATCTATTCCATTTTATATCTTGAGACGTTGCTCAATTCTAGAATTGCAACTAAAAACCAATTACATCTTTAAACTAAATTTGTTGTAATCTTGCTTGTATCAAATGTGGAGAAGAAAAAGGTAGTGCCACAATCTAGAAAAAAAATAATGAAGAGAAATTCCACTTAATATGAATATACAGTTTCATTTTTGGTTTATGGATTTTTAAAGGAGCCTTACAATACCTGCATAGAGAACAGATTGCATCATTTTTCTTCACAATGCTGAATGCCAGAAGAAAATGATGAATCTTTCAGTGGGTTTTGAGTAAAAGATGTCGAGCCCCAATCCTGGTTGTCTTTGATTGGCTTCTTCTAGAATCAGACTTTGAGCCAATGCCCCTGTGTGCAAGTTGTTTATTTTGGAGGTGTGGAGAAAATCAGGAGGTAAGTGAGAAGTGAAACAGAAAGACAAGGAATGTAGCCAGTAAAATGTTAAATATTAAGGCAGCTACCACTGGAGTTAATCCAATTTGGAAGCATTGGGAAACAGTATAAGAATGCATGCTCCAAAATCTTCATGACCTTAGATTTGGCAATAGATTCTTAGGTGTCACAAAAACACAAGCAACAAAAGAAAAATTACATAAATTGGAGTTCATCAAAATCAAAACCTTCTCTGCATCAAAGGACACTATTAAGAAAGTAAAAACAATCTATAGAATTAGAGAAATCATATCTGATAATGTCTAATACTCAGAATATGTAAATAACTCTTATAACTGAGTAACAAAAAGATAATCCAACTTAAAATGGGCAAGGGACTTGAATAGACATTTCTTCAAAGAAGATATACAATGGTCATTAAGCACATCAAAAGATGCTCAACATCATTAACCATTAGGGAAATTTAAATGAAAACCACAATGAGAAACGAATTTACACTTACTAGGATGGCTACAATTTTTTTAAAAAGCAGAAAGTAGTAAGTGTTGGCAAAGATGTGAAAGATGTGGAACTCTCATACTTTGCTGGTAGGAATGTAAAATGATGCAGCTGTTATGGCAGTTTGGAAATTCCTCATAAACTTAAACATAAGATTTCCATATGACCCAGCAATTCTACAACTAGATCCCAAAGAATCGAAAATAAGTGAACATAATATAATGTCATATTCTAGATGAATATCACCTTCATTATCCACAGATATTCTTTGTGGTGCTACACAATAGCCGAAAGGTGGAAACAATCCAAATCTCCATCAACTAATCAATGAATAAACAAGAGTGGTATAACCATACAATGGAATATTACTCTGCCATAAAAAGAAATGTACTGATTTATGCTACCACACAGATGAGCCTCAAAAACATTATGCTTAGTGAAATAAACCAGACACAAAAGGTCATAAATTATATTATTTCACTTATAAGAAATATTCAGACTAAGTAAATGCATAGAAATAGAAAGCAAATTACTTGTTGCCAAGAGCTGTATAAAAGAGGGAATGGGGAGTGACTGCTTTATGGTATAGTGTGTCCTTTTGGAGTGATGACAATGTGTTGGACCTAGATAGAGATGTTGGTCGTACAACACTGTGAATGGACTGAATGCCACTATATTGTAAATTTAAATAGTTAATTCTATGTTATGTGAGTTTTAACTCTAAACATTTTTTAAAACCATGTTTCAGAATTATTCCATTTGGAAGGTGGAGAAGCTGGAGTAGTTATACTGTCTCATGTCAATCATTTGCCATTGCTTGAGAGCCTCTCTGTCGAATTGTTAATTCTTTGGTACTTTCAGGCTACTGCACAGGCAAGGCAGAATACCTTTGTATTGGAAAAAATTCTCTGAGCACAGAGATACAAATTCTGGCAGTTGGAAGGTGTCTGTTGTTAGAATTACACAGTCTGAGGAATATGGACAGGCACTGATAGCTAATACTACACTCTTACGACATCATTCTTATATGGTTTCAAGTCACTGAAAGATTCAGGGCCAGGCGCGGTGGCTCACACCTATAATCCCAGCACTTCGGGAGACTAAGGCGGGTGGATCACAAGGTCAGGAGTTCAAGACCAGACTGACTAACATGGTGAAACCTCGTCTCTACTAAAAATACAAAAATTAGCTGGGCATGGTGGCGGGTTCCTGTAATCCAAGCTACTTGGGAGGTTGAGCCTGGAGAATTGCTTGAATCCAGGAGGTGGAGGTTGCAGTGAGCCAAGATCGTGCCACTGCACTACAGCCTGGGTGACACAGTGAGACACCATCAAAAAAAAAAAAAAAAAAAAGATTCAGATTACATGCCACAATGTAAAATTATTGAAACACTTTGCCAAAGTATAGTCTAGCTTTTGACGCCATGAAGTATAAGTTAAAATATAAGAAAGGTGAAAAAGTAGTAAACACATACAAATGTACGCAAATTCTAGTAAATTGGATGACAAATTTAAATGTTTTCAAAATATTTCTTTCTAAGGAGAACATTTAAGTATTAAGAAACAAATTAATTCAATAGCATCAGCATCCTTGGTTGTTGCATGTAGGTTATATTGACCATGATTAGAAAGTGGAGAGACGGCCTGGTGGTGGCTCAGACCTGTAAATTGGGACTTCGGAAGGCTAAGGCAGGCAGATTACTTGAGCCCAGGAGTTTGAAATCAGGCTGGAGAACATGGTGAAACCCTGTCTCTACTAAAAGTAGAAAACTTAGCCAGTGTGGTGGTGCATGCCTGTGGTCTCTACTACTTGGGAGGCTGAGGCCAGAGGACCACTTGAGCTCAGGAGGTGAAGGCTGCAGTAACTGATATCATACCACTATACTCCAGCCTGGGCAACAGAGTGAGATCTTGTCTCAAGAAAATAAATTAAGAAAGTAGAGAGAAGAGGTGAATTAAAGTAAACTTATAATAAATTACTATTTTCACATAAAGTGGAATTTAATACTTACAATATATTTAAAATGTACATGCAAAGAAAATTGTAAACATAAAAGTAAAAAAAAAAAAAATCCTAGGCTATATTTAAATGAAGACAAATAAAAGCATCCTCTTTTGGTCACAAGTGACAGAAGCCAATTCCAGATAGCCTTCTTATTGAAATGATAGTGGAGAGTCTCATCGAACCCAAGTGCAGGAGTGCAAAAGGACCCCTGGAACAGATTAGAACTGAACTGTTAGATACCTGCAGGACTCACCCCTCCATGGTGGCTTCATCTCTATTTCTGTAGACTGATATTCTCTTCATCACTGGCCCCATTCCAGGAAACATGGCCACTTCAATCTCCTGATTTCGACATTACATGTCCAAACTCTTGGTGAGTGATTTATCTTTTTGTTTTTTCTTCTAAATTCTCCAGAAAAAGGATTATGTAGATAAGTTGGTTACCTACCTCCTGACCCCATCAGCATTGCAGTAGGCACCACAACCCACAACACCACTGTGTGCACTGCGGTGGGTCCCAGGGCACAACGATGATCATTTCCTACAGTAGACAAATGATTGATCACTTCTCCCGACTGAGCCGAGAATCAGAAATCACCACTTAATCCTTCTCAGAAATCACCACTGTTGTAAGATACATATATATATAT
>NW_012106030.1:1023324-1025282 GCF_000951045.1 Mandrillus leucophaeus | reverse complement strand
AGTATGATATATTTCCATTTGTTTATTTTTGCTTTTGTTGCCTGTGCTTTTGAGTTCTCATTCACAAAATATTTTCCAAGAACAATGTCCTGAAGCATTTTTCCTGTTTTCTTTTAGTGGTTTTACAGGTTCAGGTGTCCCATTTAGGTCCTTGATCCACTTTGAGTTGATTTTTTTGTATTGAGTGAGTGGTGAGGTTCAGGTTCCATTCTTCTGCATATGAATATTCAGTTTTCCTAGCCTCATTTATTGAAGAGACTGTCCTTTTCACAATGAGTGTTCTTGGCACCTTTGTCAAAAATCAGT
Source organism: Mandrillus leucophaeus (assembly GCF_000951045.1). Classification (NCBI taxonomy): domain Eukaryota; kingdom Metazoa; phylum Chordata; class Mammalia; order Primates; family Cercopithecidae; genus Mandrillus; species Mandrillus leucophaeus. The sequence continues at coordinate 1,024,976 of NW_012106030.1, read as the reverse complement.
TTTCTGTAGATGTGTGAATTAATTTCTGAGTTATCTATTCCGTTCCATTGGTCTATGTCTTTGTTTTAATGACAGCACCATGCTGTTTTACTTACTACAACTGTGTTGCAGATTTTGAAGTTAACAGATGCCTCTAGTTTTACTCTTTTATCTCAGGATTGCTTTGTCTATATGGGATCTTTTGTGATTCCATATGCATTTTACAATTTTTCTTCTGCTTAAATAAAGAACGTTATCGGCATTTTGATAGAAATTGCATTGAATCTGTAGATCACTTTGAGTAGTATGGTCACTTTAACAATATTAATTCTTCCAATTTGTGTGCATGGGATGTATTTTTATTTGTTTCTTTCCTCTAGCTATATTTCAACAGTGTTTTGTAATTTTTCTTGTAGAGATCTTTTACCCCCTTAGTTAAATTAATTCCTAGGTATTTTATTTTTCTGTAGCTATTATAAATGAGGTTGCCTCTACATTTCTATATCAGCTTATTTATTGTTCATGTATAAATATGGTCCTGATTTCTGTATATTGATTTTGTATCCTGCAACTTTACTGAATTGATTTATCAGTTCTAAGAGTTATTTGGTAGAGTCCTCAAAGTTTTTCAATGTATAGGGTTATGTCATCTACAAACAGTGACAATTTGGCTTCCTCCTTCCTGATCTGAATGACTTTTATTTCTTCCTCTTGCTTAATTGCTCTGACTAGGACTTTCAATATCATGTTGAATAAGAGTGGTGAGAATGGGCATCCTTGTCTTATTCTAGTTCTTAGAGGAAAATCTTTCACCTTTCCCCTGTTCAGTATGATGTTAACTGTGTGTTTGTCATATGTGGCTTTTCTTATGTTGAGGTACTTTTTTTCTATACCTAATTTATTGAGATTTTTAAAAATCATGAAGTGATGTTAAATTTTATCAAAATATTTTCTGCATCTATTTAAATGATTATATGGTTTTTGTCCTTTATTATATTGATGTGATGTATGACGTTTACTGATTTGCATATATTGAGTCATCCTTATATTCCTGGTAAGTTCCACTTGATCATGGTTTATTATCTTTGTATGTGTTGCTGGTTTCTTTTTGGTAGTATTTTGTGGAGGATTTTCGCATGTATGTTCAACAGGGATATTGGCCTACACTTTTCTTTGTTGTGTCCTTTTCCAGTTTTGGCACCAGGGTTATGCTGGCCTCATAGAATGAATGAGGAAGAATTCACTCTGTTTCAATTTTTTGGAATAGTTTGAGGAGAATTGGCATGAATTATTCTTTAAATATTTGGTAGAATTCAGTGGTGAATCCATCAGTCTTGGGCTTTTCTTTGTTGGGAGGCTTATTACTGACCCAATATTATTACTTGTTATTGGTCTGTTCAATTTTCTACTTCTTTTTGGCTCAATCTTGATAGGTTATGTGTATCTAGGAATGTATAGTTTCCTCTAAGTTTTCAAATTTACTGACATATAGTTAGTTGTTCATAGTAATCTCTAATGATCCTTTGTATTTCTGTGGTATCTGTTGTGACACCTTCTTTTTTATTTCTGATTTTACTTATTTAGGTCTTCTTTTTTCTTAGTCTCTCTTGCTAATGGTTTGTAGATTTACTTTATCTTTTCAAAAAGTCAACTTTTTGTTTAATCAATATTTT
>NW_012106030.1:1018916-1020969 GCF_000951045.1 Mandrillus leucophaeus | reverse complement strand
TGCAGTGGCGCGATCTCGGCTCACTGCAAGCTCCGCCTCCCGGGTTCACGCCATTCTCCTGCCTCAGCCTCCGAGTAGCTGGGACTACAGGTGCCCGTCACCACGCCCGGCTAATATTTTGTATTTTTAGTAGAGACGGGGTTTCACCGTGTTAGAAAAGATGGTCTCGATCTGCTGACCTTGTGATCCGCCCGCCTCGGCCTCCCAAAGTGCTGGGATTATAGGCGTGAGCCACCGTGCCCGGCCTGTTGTAAGATATTTTAACTTATCTCTGCTGTCTAAGTAAGCTTTACTTTTATTGCTCAGGGCTTATCAGACTTAATGCATGAACTGTTTCAGCTTGCTTTGATCCTAGTATTAAACAAAACAAAATAAAGGTCAAGCTAGCCTGTTCTTAATCAACTTAACCCTGCTAGGTAACTTTGCTTCTAACTTTGCCTCTGATGCTACCCATCAGAGGCCTATCTGTGATGTTTTCAAGAACTTAGCAACCATCAGCTGGATAAATTTTTAAAATTTAATTTTTTAATTGACACATGCTAATTGTACATATTTATGAGATACCTAGTGATGTTTCTATACATAGTGATCAGATCATGGTAATTAGCATATCCATCAATCCATCATCTCAGACACTTATAATTTTTTTCTGTTGGGAATATTCAATATACTCCTAGCTATTTGAAACTATATAACATATTATTGTTAACTATAGTCATTCTACAGTGGTATAAAACACTAGAATTTATTCCTTCAATTTAGCTATAATTTTGTACTCTTTAACAAATCTCTTCTTATCCCTCCCTTATTCCTACCTTTCCCAGCCTCAAGTATCCTCTGTTCTACTTTTTACTTCTATGAGATCAACTATTTTTAGCTTTCACATGAGTGAGAACTTTGCATTTAATTTTCTGTCCCTGGTTTATTTCACTGAATACCCTCCAGTTCCATCCATGCTGTCACAAATGACAGGATTTCCTTCTTTTTATGGCCAAATAATATTCCATGGTGTATATATAACTTCTTTTCTTTATCCATTGATCTGTTGTTGGATACCTAGGTTGATTTCCTATCTGGGCTCTTCAATATATTGGGTTTTTTTTTCCTTTGGATAAATGTTCAGTAGTGGTGTTGCTGGATCATATGGTAATTCTACTTATAGTTTTTTGAGAACCCTTCATAGTGTCCACCATAGTGGCTGTACTGGTTTACATTCCCACAAACAGTGTATAAGAGTTCCCCTTTCCCCACATTCTTCCTAGCATTTGTTATTTTTTTATCTCGTTGACAATAGCCATCCTAACTGGGGTGAGATGATACCCTATTGTGATTTTGATTTGCATTTCGCTGATTATTAGTGATGTTGAGCATTTTTTTCATATATGTGTTAGCCATTTGTACGTCTCCTTTTGAGAAGTGTCTGTTTAGATCATTTTCTCCTTTTGTAATCAGATTGTTCATTTTCTGCTGTTGAGATGTTTGAATTCTTTCTATATTCTGAAATATTAATTCTCTGTGAAATGATTGTTTTCAAATATTTTATCCTATTCTCTAATTTGTCTTTTCAGTCTGTTGGTTGTTGCCATTGCTGTGCAGAAGCTTTCTAGTATGATATATTTCCATTTGTTTATTTTTGCTTTTGTTGCCTGTGCTTTTGAGTTCTCATTCACAAAATATTTTCCAAGAACAATGTCCTGAAGCATTTTTCCTGTTTTCTTTTAGTGGTTTTACAGGTTCAGGTGTCCCATTTAGGTCCTTGATCCACTTTGAGTTGATTTTTTTGTATTGAGTGAGTGGTGAGGTTCAGGTTCCATTCTTCTGCATATGAATATTCAGTTTTCCTAGCCTCATTTATTGAAGAGACTGTCCTTTTCACAATGAGTGTTCTTGGCACCTTTGTCAAAAATCAGTTTTCTGTAGATGTGTGAATTAATTTCTGAGTTATCTATTCCGTTCCATTGGTCTATGTCTTTGTTTTAATGACAGCACCATGCTGTTTTACTTACTACAACTGTGTTGCAGATTTTGAAGTTAACAGATGCCTCTAGTTTTA
>NW_012106030.1:1006336-1017161 GCF_000951045.1 Mandrillus leucophaeus | reverse complement strand
AATATATATAGTCTCTATTTTGTTTATTTCTGCTCTGATCTTTATTATTTCTTTCTTTCTCATAATTTTGAGTTAGGTTTATTTTTGCTTTTCTAGTTCCTTTAGGTGCATCATTAGGTTGCTCATTTGAAATCTTCCTAGGTATTCGATGTAGGTATTCATTGCTATAAATTTGACTCTCAATACTGTTTTTGCAGTGTTCCATGGATTTTGGTATGTTGTGTTTCTATTTTCATTTGTTTCAAGGAATTTTCAAATTTCATTTTTTATTGTCTTCCTTCACCTATTGGTCATTCAGAGCATGCTATTTAATTTTCATGTTTTTGTATGATTTTCAGTGTTTCCCTTGTTATCAACATCTAGGTTTTTTTTCTGTTTTGGTCAGATAAGATACTCGATATGATTTTTATTTTTAAAACATTTTTGAGACTTGTTTTATGTCCTAACAGATGGTCTGTCTTCGAGAATGTTACATGTGCTTATGGAAAGAATGTATATTTTGCAGCTGTTGGGTTAAATGTTATGCAAATGACTGTTAGGTCCTTTTGGTCTATGGTGCAGTTTAAATCTGATATTCTGTATTAATTTTCAGTCTAGATGATCTGATCAATGCTGAGAGTAGGGTGTTGAAGTCTCCAACTACTGTTGCATTGGAGTTTATCTCTCCCTTTAGATCTAATGATATTTGCTTTATATATCTGGGTGCTCCAGTGTTGGGCACATATATAATTGTTATATTCTCTTGCTGAATTGATCACTTTGTTGTTGTACATTATTTTTCTTTTTTTCTTTGTATGTTTGACTTGAAGCCTGTTTTGTCTAATATAAGTTTAGTTACTCTTGCTTGCTTTTGGTTTTCTTTTGTATGCAATATCCTTTTCTATCTCTTCACTCTCAGTCTATATATGTCTTTGCAGGTAAGGTGAGTTTCTTATAGGCAGCATATTGTCGGGTCTCATTTTTTCATCCATTCAGCCAGTCTATATCTTTTAAATGGAGAATTTAATCTGTTTATATTCAAGGTTATAATTGACAGGTCAGGACTTACTCCTGTCATTTTAAAAATTGATTTCCAGTTGTTTTGTATATTATTTCTTCCTTACTTTCTCTTTTATTGCTTATTTTTGTGGTGGGATATTCTGTAGTGATAAGGTTTGATTTCTTTCTCTTTCTCCTTTATTATCAGCTCTACCAGTAAGTTTTATAATTTCACATGTTCTTATAATGGTGGTTATCATCTTTTCACATCCAGTCTTCTTGAGGATTTCTTGTAAGGCTGATATAGTGGTGATGAATTCCCTTAGGTATAGCTTGTCTGTGAAATATTTCATTTCTCCTTCATTTCTTAAGGTTAGCTTCGCTGTGTATACTATTCTTGGATGACATATTTTTCTTTCAGTATTTTCAGTGTATTATCCCATTTTCTCCAGGCCTGTAAGGTTTCTGCTGAAAAATTCATTGCTAGTCTACTGGAAATTTCCTTATATGTGACTTGACACTTTCTTCTTGCAGCTTTTAGAATTCTTTCTTTGCCTTTGACTTTCAACAATTTGACTATATATAATGTGTCTTAAAGAGGATCTGTTTGGGTTGAATCTATGTGGGATTCTTTGAGCTTCCCGGACCCAGATGTCCATCTCTCTCTGAGACTTGACAAGTTTTCAGTCTCACAAGTTCTTGGCTGGCCTGTGTGCATGTCTGCTGGGGTGACCCACAGGGCTGCTTCTTAGGCCTGGGATGTAGGCTCAAGGCTGCATGGTTGGCTTGGGGATGTGTCTGGTGGGTGGGGTAGTGGGCCCATGATGCTATTTATCAGATCAGGAATGTGGGTGCAAGGCTGCTCAACTGGTTTAGGGGCATGTTTACCATCAAGGGTAACCCGTGGGACTATTTCTCAGGCTTGGTATGCAGGTGCTTAGCTGCTCAGCTGGCCTGGGGGTATGTCTGCCAATGGAAACCCACAGAATTTTTTCTCAGGCCTGTGACATGGCTGCATGGTTGGTGTGAGGGTGTTTCTGTTGGGGTGGCCTACAGGGCTGTTTCTCAGGCCTGAGATGTAGGTACACAGCTACTCAGCTGGCCTGGGGGTGTGTCTGCCAGAGGCAACCTGCAGAGCTGTTTCTCACGCCCAAGATGTGGGTGGAAGACTGTTTAGTTGGTTTGGCACATACCCACCAAAGGTGGCCCATGCGGCTCTTTCTCAGGTTTGGCCCATGAGCTACCAGCTCCTGGCCAGTCTGGGGGAATGTCTTCCAGACCTGGCCTGTGGGACTATTTCTCAGGTCCTTATTGGGGTCCCAGGACCACTGGGCCAGCTAGGGGCATGTTTGTAGGAATAAAGGGAATGATGTGGGGCTGTTTCTTGATCCCGAGCACGGATGGGCAACCACTCCGCCACTTTAGGGGTGTATCAGCTGCTCAGAGGCTCAGGGCCTCTCCTGTGGAGGGCATGCAGCAGTTTGGCCAGGTCAAGGGTGGATTCAATCTGTGGAGAACTGACAGATGGTTTCTCTGCCTGAAAGTGTAGCAGCAGGGGTTGATATCCCTGCTGTACACAAACAAAGTCATAGGTGATCCTTAGCCTAGGCTCCTTGCAGCTGGGGTTGTGGCATTCAGCCACCCATGTGGGCTTGATACTATAAAGTTGGACTCCCAGTACTCGAGAGGATGCAGTGGCTTCTGGCCGCCAAAGCAGGGTGAACTCCAGAGGTGACTCTGTTCTCAAGATGATGTCATGCTGCAGCTTGGCTCTCAGAAGGCAGGTGGGGAGTACAGAGTGCACACCTCATGCTCCTAGTCTGAGGCAATGCATCTGCACGAATTCCCGGAAGCTCAGATTCCGGGAAACTGGATTCAGAGCTTGTGAGGACTTGGGATTCTCCTGTAGAAGGACTGTAAGTGTTTGTGGTGGCAGTGGGGGCTGGCATTTTTTTTTCTCCACACACAAAAAATCCTTCCTGACTCCTATCAGATTTGATCTGGGGCAGGGGGCCAGAAGAGGCCCAGTGCCTCCATGCTGCTCTTCTGGACTTTCAATCATCATTGGTGTGTCTCCATCTTTCCAGTGCACTCCAGTGCTCTCTCTTCAATACTCCAGTCAAATCTTAGCTGTTTATTCATTGTCTTGGTCCTTTCTTGTTGGGGCGACGAACTCCGGGTATCTCTTGTCAGCCACCTTCCTGAAGTCCTGGATAACTATTCTAATTTCACACTGGTGAGCAGCAAGACCTGAGTGATGACACTAGTAACTCTGGAATGGTACTTTATTTTATAAGGATTATAAATCAGATTCTACACAAAGACCTCCTGAATTCTTTCAGCACGAGCAGAGCAGTCGGTTTGTTTGCTACCTTGTAACTAAGATCTGATAAGAATTCAAGTGATTGCATTTTCAGGAGCAAACAATGGCAAGGCTCAGAGCAGCTGTACAACATGACCACTGAGGAACCTAAACCGCACTCTCATTAGCATTGGTCAGAGAATGAAGATTCAATCTATGGATAATAGTTGCCTCTCTAAAAACAACCAAAATAAATGGAGAAGAAACAATGGTCCAAAATCAGGTAAAGAATGGACCCTACACCTTCCAGATAGGAGCCTCAAAAGAGGAAAACATGAGCTGGAATTTAGCCACCTGCATTGGACTCTGCCTTCTTCCTTGAGAGTATAGACTAAGCGAGGTATTCTGTGAGAAACTACTAGCCAATGGTTAATAGACAGAGGCAATCTGTCCTCAGTGTTTAGCAAAACTAATAATAATAATATTCATGATGCTAATGCTAATGAGGACAACAAAGGCAATGCAGATTTTAGGAAGTAACATTTAAGCTGAGAGTGGAAAAACTGGAAGAATTAAGCCACATGAAAGGGAAGGGAGAACAGTGTTCTTGGCAGAGTAAATTTAATACGAGTAAAGACCTAGAGAATAAAACACAATAAATTAAATACAAATATAGAATTGTGTTATAGTTGGAGGAAGAAATCTGATGAGAAATGAGGACTGAAAAAGAAGCATAAGTGTATGTTCAGGTTCCTATCCAGAGACTTCTATTTAATCACACATTAGTTATTGTCCTGTCTTTCCCTACTATAGAATATTATTTTCGTTGAGAGCAACAGTATTCTCAGCTTAAAGACAAACAAATAAATAAACAAAAACTAACCCCTTTAACTTTCAGAGAGTGACGGCCACATGACTAAGTTCTGGCCAATGAGATATAATGGAAGTTATGGTTGCAGATTTTGGACAGGCTTGACACATGGGGATGAACCCAGTAGGCATATACCTTTCTCCTATATTCTTCACCTTCTTATAGCTAGCTCAACAAGTGGAAGCCTCTTGTGGGGAAATATGAGCATCTACCAATCCAAGGCTTTGAAAAAAGAGGGGATTCACTTTTTTCCCTCTTCTCTCCTCTTAGCCTTAGTCAGCCTGGCTCTCCAAGTCCCCTAGAATCACTGATAATTTACTTAAATTGTTTAATTTTGATTAATCACAAAATCTATTACCCACAAAAACACTGATTCTAAGAGGAACCACTCATTATTTCCTTTCTTATGATGTGGTTCATACTGATTATTGCATTCATAAGAGCATAACAGAGCCTTATCTAATGACTTTCACTTAGGGAATCAAAGAAGCTTACCGAAAACATATTTTTCTAGACCTGTATCTTATCCTCTTATAGTCTTTCTTAAAATGGTTTCTGATTTGAATGTTATACAGAAATTAAAATATGCTTAAAATATGAATAAATATTATTCACTATATTTCCAGTTTTAAAAAGCTCAAACATATTTATAGTTCAATTTCTATCTCTATCTATAATCAAATGCATTGATAATTCCCTTATTCATAAAATACTTTCTTCTCATGATTTTCAGGACACTGTGGCCTCTGGATTCTTCTTCTACCTCATAAGCTACTACTTTTCAGTCTCCCTTGCTATATTCTTCTTCTTTTCTCTAACTGTAAGTATTGGAACTTTCCAGGTATTGGTCTTCACACTTCTTTCTTTTTTTAAAGCTATGTTCATTTCTATGGGACACATGATTTAAATATTATCTATATATTGAGGCATCACAAATGTATATCTTCTGTCCTGCCTCTCCTTTGAGTTTTGACCAGTTTTTCCAACAGTCTACAAGATATTTTTCACATAGAAGTCCAGTTGGCATATCAGACTTCATACTATCACCTCATGTCTAAAATATTCCCGCAGCCTCCTAACTGGTTATCCTGATTTTGCTCTTTTGCATAGTGATGTGGATGAGATTTCTAAGGTGGAAATCAAATCATTTCACTCTCCTGCTCAAAACCTTACAATAGCATCCCACATTCTTTAGCAAGAAGCCCAAACTGATAAACATGACAAGGTTCTGCCTGTTTCTTTGATTTCATTTTTTGGTAATTTCCTTACCTCTTGCTGAAACCTCTCCAGCTCCACTGACTTTCCTGCTATTCTTAAACAACCAGAGTATGTTCTTTCGCCAGGTTTTTTTACCCTGCTGCTGCTTTTGCTTAGAATTTTCTTTCCAGACCATCATGAACCCCCTCTCCTCCCCCACCTCCTCCTCCTGCTTACCTCTTTCTCACCCACCTCCCCCTCTTTATTTGAGTTCAATAAGACCTTTCCTCAGCATTTAAATAAAATAGCTCCTTGATTCCTTCTTTCATCATGATAAATTTTTCTTTATAACATATGTTATTAGTAACTAATACATTTACAATTTTCTATTTCTCCCATAAGTGTGAAAACAGGCTTGTTCTTCACTCTAAACACAGAAAACCCAGCAGTGTCTGGCAGTAGGAACTCAATAAATATTTATATAAGGATTATAAATCAGATTCTACACAAAGACCTCCTGAATTCTTTCAGCACGAGCAGAGCAGTCGGTTTGTTTGCTACCTTGTAACTAAGATCTGATAAGAATTCAAGTGATTGCATTTTCAGGAGCAAACAATGGCAAGGCTCAGAGCAGCTGTACAACATGACCACTGAGGAACCTAAACCGCACTCTCATTAGCATTGGTCAGAGAATGAAGATTCAATCTATGGATAATAGTTGCCTCTCTAAAAACAACCAAAATAAATGGAGAAGAAACAATGGTCCAAAATCAGGTAAAGAATGGACCCTACACCTTCCAGATAGGAGCCTCAAAAGAGGAAAACATGAGCTGGAATTTAGCCACCTGCATTGGACTCTGCCTTCTTCCTTGAGAGTATAGACTAAGCGAGGTATTCTGTGAGAAACTACTAGCCAATGGTTAATAGACAGAGGCAATCTGTCCTCAGTGTTTAGCAAAACTAATAATAATAATATTCATGATGCTAATGCTAATGAGGACAACAAAGGCAATGCAGATTTTAGGAAGTAACATTTAAGCTGAGAGTGGAAAAACTGGAAGAATTAAGCCACATGAAAGGGAAGGGAGAACAGTGTTCTTGGCAGAGTAAATTTAATACGAGTAAAGACCTAGAGAATAAAACACAATAAATTAAATACAAATATAGAATTGTGTTATAGTTGGAGGAAGAAATCTGATGAGAAATGAGGACTGAAAAAGAAGCATAAGTGTATGTTCAGGTTCCTATCCAGAGACTTCTATTTAATCACACATTAGTTATTGTCCTGTCTTTCCCTACTATAGAATATTATTTTCGTTGAGAGCAACAGTATTCTCAGCTTAAAGACAAACAAATAAATAAACAAAAACTAACCCCTTTAACTTTCAGAGAGTGACGGCCACATGACTAAGTTCTGGCCAATGAGATATAATGGAAGTTATGGTTGCAGATTTTGGACAGGCTTGACACATGGGGATGAACCCAGTAGGCATATACCTTTCTCCTATATTCTTCACCTTCTTATAGCTAGCTCAACAAGTGGAAGCCTCTTGTGGGGAAATATGAGCATCTACCAATCCAAGGCTTTGAAAAAAGAGGGGATTCACTTTTTTCCCTCTTCTCTCCTCTTAGCCTTAGTCAGCCTGGCTCTCCAAGTCCCCTAGAATCACTGATAATTTACTTAAATTGTTTAATTTTGATTAATCACAAAATCTATTACCCACAAAAACACTGATTCTAAGAGGAACCACTCATTATTTCCTTTCTTATGATGTGGTTCATACTGATTATTGCATTCATAAGAGCATAACAGAGCCTTATCTAATGACTTTCACTTAGGGAATCAAAGAAGCTTACCGAAAACATATTTTTCTAGACCTGTATCTTATCCTCTTATAGTCTTTCTTAAAATGGTTTCTGATTTGAATGTTATACAGAAATTAAAATATGCTTAAAATATGAATAAATATTATTCACTATATTTCCAGTTTTAAAAAGCTCAAACATATTTATAGTTCAATTTCTATCTCTATCTATAATCAAATGCATTGATAATTCCCTTATTCATAAAATACTTTCTTCTCATGATTTTCAGGACACTGTGGCCTCTGGATTCTTCTTCTACCTCATAAGCTACTACTTTTCAGTCTCCCTTGCTATATTCTTCTTCTTTTCTCTAACTGTAAGTATTGGAACTTTCCAGGTATTGGTCTTCACACTTCTTTCTTTTTTTAAAGCTATGTTCATTTCTATGGGACACATGATTTAAATATTATCTATATATTGAGGCATCACAAATGTATATCTTCTGTCCTGCCTCTCCTTTGAGTTTTGACCAGTTTTTCCAACAGTCTACAAGATATTTTTCACATAGAAGTCCAGTTGGCATATCAGACTTCATACTATCACCTCATGTCTAAAATATTCCCGCAGCCTCCTAACTGGTTATCCTGATTTTGCTCTTTTGCATAGTGATGTGGATGAGATTTCTAAGGTGGAAATCAAATCATTTCACTCTCCTGCTCAAAACCTTACAATAGCATCCCACATTCTTTAGCAAGAAGCCCAAACTGATAAACATGACAAGGTTCTGCCTGTTTCTTTGATTTCATTTTTTGGTAATTTCCTTACCTCTTGCTGAAACCTCTCCAGCTCCACTGACTTTCCTGCTATTCTTAAACAACCAGAGTATGTTCTTTCGCCAGGTTTTTTTACCCTGCTGCTGCTTTTGCTTAGAATTTTCTTTCCAGACCATCATGAACCCCCTCTCCTCCCCCACCTCCTCCTCCTGCTTACCTCTTTCTCACCCACCTCCCCCTCTTTATTTGAGTTCAATAAGACCTTTCCTCAGCATTCAAATAAAATAGCTCCTTGATTCTTTCTTTCATCATGATAAATTTTTCTTTATAACATATGTTATTAGTAACTAATACATTTACAATTTTCTATTTCTCCCGTAAGTGTGAAAACAGGCTTGTTCTTCACTCTAAACACAGAAAACCCAGCAGTGTCTGGCAGTAGGAACTCAATAAATATTTATTGAATTCATATATGTATATTTCTTTATACACACATACATACAAAGTACCAAAATGTTAACCATGGATATCATCTGAGATATCTGGAATATTATCTGAAAGCCTACAATATTCTTACAATCAAATCATTATCTTTTCTTGCTTTCAAAAGTACCCTTTAGCATGTTTGTGCATTTCTTCTATGTTGTGACCACAGATATTTTATTCCTTTCCTTCCTTTCTTTCTTCTTTTGGTCACATGATATATACCTTCTTTACATGAAATACTGTTACATCTTGCTCTAAGATCAATTTCCTCTGAACGAGGCATACCCTTTCATTATTATAGAACATATATACCTTCATAATGGTCTCACTACTACATAAAAGATTGTGCCAACAGTCTAGAGATAAATTTTAAATTTACCTTATCATTCTGGTATTAAGATAAGGTCATATTGCATAGAGGTTAAAACCATGGATTCTAAAATCATTTTTCCTGAGTTCAGTTTCCAGTTATACTGTTAACAGTTCTGCAACCTTAGTCAAGCAATTCAATCTACCAAAGCCTTGAAAACTACCTCACCGAAACACTGTAGGTAATCAATGAGTTCATGTGTATAAAGTACTTTGAACAGTGTCTGCACATATGACTGGCCCGATAAACGTCAGCTATTATGATGATCAGATTCTGTCATGATTTATGCTCCTGATGAATTGTTTCTCACCACCTTCTAGGTCATGTTTACTTGAATTGTTTCTCACCACCTTCTAGGTCATGTTTACTTGAAAACTATCTATTATTGTTATTTTAAAATTGTATCAGATATCTACAATAATGTCTGGTTTTACAGTTTAACTGTCCTTGTTTCCAGAAGTGTCTGGTTAACAAATCTTCTTTGAAAAATATTCTTTCCTAGTCCTTATAGTTGTATTTCATTCTTTGCCAGTTTATCATTCCATTTTCATAATCCATTAGAATTAATCCCAATCTCTGATAACATCTATAGAGCCAGCCATTCTCTTTTGAAATTCTCTCTTTTAAAGATCATTATATTTCAACTGGAAAAATAGAAAAACACACACACACACACACACACACACACACACACACACACACACACACACAAAATGCCTCTTTCTGCCTGCCTTCCTGCCTTCTTGCTTTAAATAGCTAAAATGGTTACATCTTAAAACTGTAAGCTGCTACAACCAGCAAATGCCCCTGCACAGGGTTCCTTCCCAGCCCAAGAATGATGCTTATGCTAAGAAAGGAGGAAAGTTGTTAATTTGAAGACATTTTTATTCACTTGTCGCTACTTTAAATGATTTCCAAGATTATTCTTGGTATTCATTTCTAACTGGTGAATGATTTAACCAGAACAGAGAGAAATTTTCAAACATTGTTTGTTTTTGCCTTCGTGGCTCAGTAATGGAATAGACTTTATAAAGACTTTCTTTCCTTCTCTGTGTAGGCTGTGCTTGAATGAAGAAGTTGTCCAGCTAGGCCTTATAAAATGTATTTCTCCTTTCTTGTCACAGAAACATAATTTGATCAGTAGTTTTAAAAAATGATATTTTTTCTCCCTTTGGAAATTGTGTGGGTTGAAAAATTCTCCATGCTGTCAAGCTCTTCATGACTAATAAATGTTACCTGTATCAAATCTTCTAATTATCTCCAAGATTTTAGATTTTGGAGCCAACGATTTCATTATTTTACCATCTGCCATAGAGTGTTTTTGGCAGAGTGCAGTAGAAAAATAGGCAATGTGGATGAAAACTTGACTAATTAAATCCTAAACCTACTTATAAAAATGATACTAGGGAGTTTTGCTTAAGTGAACCTGAGCTGCATTTGGTGCTACTGGGTCCATGGCGAACTTCAATGCTTCCCAAGCCTACCCACTGGCCATGTCACTCATGCACAGGGGAATTAAGGAGGAAGCGAGGAATACTTTCCATGGCAGTTGTTAATGTTCATTTCTTTAGGAGAGTAGTTTATATTTAAATAACTTGTGATTTCAGGTTATTAAAAATAACATATTAACAAAGAAAGCCAAAAACATAAACAAATACATCTTTTACAAATTTGTATTTGCTACAGAACTAATGTGTGCATTGAGATCTAGAGTGTTTCTTGTGATCCTTATAAGTTTTCTTATCCATCACACAGAGGGTTGTAGGCATATGAATTTTGGACTTCTTCAACACCTTTAGATAACTCACAGACTGAGAAAACTGCTTCTAAAAGGAAATGCTCCACGTGTGACCTTTTATCTAAAGAAGACCTTTAGGCCGGGCATGGTGGCTCACGCCTGTAATCCCAGCACTTTGGGAGGCCGAGGCGGGCGGATCACCTGAGGTCAGGAGATCGAGACCATCCTGGCCAACATGGTGAAACACCATCTCTTCTAAAAATACAAAAATTAGCTGGGTATGGTGGTGTGTGCCTGTAATCCC
>NW_012106030.1:996906-1006223 GCF_000951045.1 Mandrillus leucophaeus | reverse complement strand
AAAAAAAAAAAAAAAAAAGAAAGAAAACCTTTAGACACTGATGTGTGCCCTTTTACCTAAAGAAGTCATGTAGACACTGAAGTAGTCCAGTTCTTTCAATGCCATAATGGTAAGCATAAAATGCTACCATTTTAATAGCAAATTGATATCACAGCATGTCCTGTGCATCATCTTGAAAAAACTGGCACTAAAACTCAGTCTGAGGGGTATGAGTGTATTTGTTCAGAGGTGCTCCTGTGATGTTTCCATCCTCAGAAACTGGATTTGAACTCTAACTCTGCTGCTTACTGTCTAGCCATGAGGAAATTATTTGACCTCTCCTATGTGCCTCAAAATCTGCCTCGAGAGAGGATGGATAATAATAAGACCTTGTTCAACAAATTGATGTAAGGATAAATGAGTTAATATCTGTGAAGCACTTAGAACAATGTCTGATACATTAGTAAGCGCTTGAGAAATGTTACCTAACTAGAACATTATTTGTATCATTGACATAGAAATTATATTAAGATAAAACTTCCCAAACACACATGGTTATAGAGAGCAATATGCATGGCAACATTTATAACTGTGTAAATATGGTAGCAAATTTAGTAACACGCAAATTCTAATTTTTTAATATTAAGCAATAGAAATATGACACAAGATTTCATGTAAACATGATGTCACTGATATAAAACCATAAGCAAAGTGCCATATAAATAAAGCAATGTTAATAGACAAAGATGATCAGATTTACGGGTGATTTTTTCTTCACACTTTAACTCTTTGTTTCTACAATAAATATCACTTTATAGAAATAAAAAGTAATATATGTTAAAGTAAATTATTCCATGAATGAATTCTAACAAAATCAATATAGAAGGGAAATATAAAATATGAAAACTGTGGGATATTTTAAAGATCATTTATCCTAACCTCTATTAATGAGGGAATAATACATTCAGAAAATGGCTTGTTTAGTCATACAATTAGAGTGTCTAACTTGTGGTCTAACTTGTTACAATACATGTATTGAATGAGGTTTTGCTGTGATACTATCTCATGCATCTATGATTAAGGAAAATATGAAATAACCTTTTAGAAATGGGAAATTCTCTTCTTTGGTGCTATACGAGAATATGTCTTTAAAGGAAAATGTCATTATGACAAAAGCTGTAGAACAATATTGGTATTTCAGAGAGGCAGATTTAAATCAGTTTAAAGGGAACAGAGGGAAAATGTTTTTAATTAGGTAACTGACTATCCTGACTAATATTTTGGTGTTAGCATGTGAAGTTAATACTGTACAATTCTCAGTGGTTGACACGAGAGTGACAGGTGAGGTTGGAGTCACAGACCAATTAGACAAGATTCTGAGAGGTGACATCTCAAAAGAAAGTAGTAATATCATGTATTTGAATTTATAAACTTGCTCTAATAGGTATCCATTATCAATCTTTTGGTATTTGAAGCATTATTTGAAGCCAGCATTAGGTGTATATACTTTACTTATGACTGAACCTTCCTATCATAGCTTTACTTTCTCTTGTATTTCAGATTTAGTTTATCTTGCTGATATAGTATTTCTTTTAAAGTCACCCTAATTCGTTTCTAGAATATAGTGGGCTATAAATAAACTATTTTGTTATTGTTGTGATTATTGCTACACTAGGACTTATTCCTACTATTTTACTTTGTTTTCTATTTCTTATGCTTTCTTACTATACATTCTCTATTTTCCAGTGGGTAGAGGAAATTTTTGTTTACTTTTCTTAAAGTTCTGCATTCTATTTTATTCTCCTGGTGGTTACCTCTAATTCATTAACACTCAAATGCATGCTTATTTATTATTTAGCAACACTAAAGCTAAGATACATCTATATATTACCCTGGGCCAGCAAGCCATTTAGTTGGCATGTTCTCATCTTCCACTGGTGCCATGAATACTGCCTCCAGTTTCCAGTCAAGTAAGTATTTTCTAGAGTTTTAATACCAGATTATATGGATTAAATTTTTATAAATTTTTGCCTATTTTGACAAGTTCATCCATCTGTCTTTCCTCTATATCTTATTGCCTTCTGCATTTGTTTTTCTTCTTCCTGAGGTACAATATCTAAAAATTCTTTCAAAGGAGATTGTGTTGTAATATTATTTGAGACCCTTTAGCCTGAGAATATCTTTAATCATCTTTTATCTTAAGTGCAAATTGAGGTATATATGAAATTCTTTATTAAAATTTAATTTCTTCAGCCCTTTCAAAATAATATTCGATTATCTTCTTAAGTCGGTGTTGCTGTTAAGCTATTTAATGCCAATCCAATGTTTACTCCTTAGAGAGAATCTGATTTTTCGTTCTAGAATCTGTTGTAGTTTTTCTTTGTCTATGGTATTCTTAAATTTTACTAAAATGCATCTAGGGTACTTTTCTACCCTATGTGACACTTTCTGAGCCCTGCTATTCCAAAATATTATGACAACATTTACTGTTTGTAAAATTGCCATTATAATCTCAAATTTTTCCCCCTCTCTGTTTACATTTTTTTTTCTGGGACTCCTAGGGGTAGATGTTGAATGTCTCCTGTCTTCTTCCCTGTTTGTTACCTTTCCTTTCTCACTTATCCTTTCCTGATCCCTTCTGGACATATTCTTTGACCTAACCCCTTGCTCACCAAATGTATCTATCCATTGAGATTATTTGACAACTATATCTCTTATCCCAAATACCTCCAATTGATTTTTCTTCATAGCTGCTTTTTCCTACGTCATGTTCTAAATGTCCTCTTCCATCTATGAGTATTTTAAATTCTTCTTTCTTTTTCATTAGGTCTGTCTCCTTTTGTAGAGCTCCCTCAATTTGTTATTTTGCTTTCATTTTAAGCCCTCAAAACTACTGATTTCACAGTAACTGAAATTTTATCCTCTGTCATCATTAGCTGTATTGACTAGTTTTGTCAACTTTATGGGAATTGATGAAAGCCTGGGCTTTAAGCTTTCACTTGCTCCAGTGAGACTGGAGGGAGCAGTGCTTCAGAACAGGGAGCCTCTCCCTTGTAATCCATGCCTCTCTACCTCCCCAGGCATCTCTTGGCTGCTGAGAAAATTCCCCAGTGCCTCTGATCCAAGTTGTGTTTTAATTCAAAAGTAGACACATTTTAAGGTTATTGCTTGTTCAAGGAATGCAGAAAAATGCTCTGGATCATTGAAATATTTATTGCTATTGGCTGTCCAATGGAGCAAAGGTACAAGCAATTAAAGAAAAGGGCACTACTAGAAAACTCTCCCTAGGCCAGGCCACAAATGCACGCCTGCCCTGGAGTTCTCCTACTGGAAGCTGTTTCCCACATACTGGGGCTGATCCACCTCTGTCACTCCCTAGGATTTTCATTAATACTTTCTGTGAGTTGCCATTGGCATCTCCAAATCTGGGCTGAAGGGAGGAAGCCAGAAGCCTGGACTTTTTGCTTAGAAATATATATAGTATCATTTATATGTGAACTCTAAGTATGTTGATGTGTTTTCTTAGACTAGGATTCTATAATTTAACTTCAGGAATATACAGACATTCTAACTAAATGGAAGCTATAATACATTTGCATAGTAATTAAAACTTTAAACAACTTTTTAGTTTTGAAAGAATAGTAGCTAGATACAAAATACAGATATGATAACTCAAACAATATAATAATATTACATTCATGTTGAACATATTTTAAAGTGCGTATTTTTCAAAGAAAATGCTTCACTTTTTAGGCACTCATGGCGAATTTTACCAATAGAAGCTGCAGAGGAAATCTCAATACATTTTGAAAAAGATATTTTTTATTGTTTACATTCTTGTATCGAACTGTTGCAAGAAAATTTTGAAACAATAGTAAAAGACTAAACAACCACTACCAACAACATAAAAAAACCAAGCTTTTAGAAATTAAAACTTATCTGCTAAAAACCATGGTGATCAAATTATAAATTAAAATGTTGGTTATATATCAAGGTTGGCCAGGATGTAGGAAAATGGGCATGGATACATACTATTGTTGTGTGGACTAATACAGCCTTTTGTGGAGAGCAATTAGAGAATTCTTATCAAAATTAAACATGTATATACACCTTGATCCAGGAAACCCACTTACTGAAATCTATTATAAAGAAATATTTGTACATGCAGGCAATGATATGAACATAAGAATGAACATTTACAGCCTTTTAAAAATGTAATGCATATTAATGTAAGTAAAAAATGTTTAAAACAATAAAGGGACTATTAGCAGTTGGTAACACTGGAAAGAAAGCTGGTTTGAGGTAAGGTACAGTAGAAAGTGTATTTTTTATTTCATATTTCTTTATTGCTTAAAATTTTATGATTAGTAAAGAGCAATAAGGTAACATGTTTAATTCTAGAGTATTTTAGAAGTAATCATAATGTGATTAAAACATAATGCGATTATAACAGGTGGCCAAATAATTTTTTACACACCACTTCAGATACTTGAGTGGCAACATTATGCTAGAATAATGTAAGTATGTAAATAAAATATTCAGTCATAGAAACTGAGTATGCATAGCAAAGAAACTCAAAGAAAAATAAGAAAAAAAAATATCAAAAATGAAAGCTGATAGTTAATGATTTAGCAAATATATCCAAGAGCTGGTTTTTAAAAAATTTTAATAAAATAGAAAACCCTTTGGGAAATCTAAAGATAATATAATGTAAATACTTAAAATTAGAAATGAATAACTACTGAGAGAAAAAATACAAGACAATACTTTGTATGCCTTTAAGCTACTTTATGTTTTTGTCATTTCATGATTTTCTAGAAAAAAATTTATAAAACTTATCTGTTTTCCTAAATTATAAAACTTAAACCAAGAACCAAGATCTAGAAAGGTTCTAGGACCTAATGATACAGAAAAGAATTTTTAAAAAAATTTCATTGAATAAATGAAAAATAGAAAGCTTTCAAATCATTTTATGATTATTATAACCATTCCATAAAACCATTACATAAAACTTGTTTTGTAAATGTATATGTTAAATCAATTCAGATCCTTGTTTGAAGAAAAATTTTAGGTAAAATCTGGAATTATATTAAAAACCAAATATTTCCATGCCCGAAGAAGGTATATTTTGAGAAAATAAAGAGGATGCAACATTAGACATTAGAAAGTTTCTTAATGAAACAAAGCATGTCAATAAGCTAAAGATTAGCCTGTAGGCCAATTGCCAACTCTACCCCAACCAAAGTAAAAAAGCAAAGACAGAAACAGAAACTAACACAAAACAAAGGATTTGACTAAGTACTACATACATATTGTTGCCAATACAAATTCTCAGAATACTAGAAATAGAATGGTACTTCCTTAGTATTCTAAAGAGTATCTCAACCAACAGCTGCATCATTCCTCATGGGGAACACTGAATCCCCTGTAAATAATGTATTATTACAGTAAAGAATAATAAAATGATGCTGTTTCTAACAGATGGTGAATTCCTACTTAAGAATTATTTCCTCTTCCTTCTGCTAATAGAACCTCAATATGATTCAGGCACTGTGTGTCTATGTGCTCCATTGGATACTGGGCCCCTCTTTAGTCCCAGAGGATGCATCTTGATAAGTCGAAGCCAGTCCTGGTAATGTTCTGTTTGCCTAAGTGAAGGTTGCCTTAGAAAGGAATGTACAATAAAATTATAAAAATAAAATGTGAGATGTCTGTTGTGGGGCTTCTGGGAAAATGGGCATAAATGATGCATAAAAGTCACTGTGTTATGGTTTTATTATGCTTTCACTGAGAATACAGAAACGGAAGCTACAGCAGCCTTCTTGCAACCATGAGGAGTGAGCAACCTCCTGAGGATGGCCAAGAGAAAAGACAGAAAGAATCTGGATCATTTAATAATGTTGTGGAGATACATTTACCAGTCCTGAAATAACTCTATTTTAGGGTTATATGAAATGAAGTAATTAATCTGATTTATTTAAGCCCTGTGTATTTGGGGTTTCTGTTAAGTAGAGCTGAAGTCATTGAAATACCTATGCTTTCCAAATTATTTAACAGTTTTTTGGAACTAGAAGAAATTAAATGGAACTGGTAAAACAAAATTTAACTTTAGAAAAGAAAGTATTGTTATTTGTAGATATTATCACTGTCCCTGTAGAAAACTCAAGAGAAACAACACAAACTATTGGTCTCTAGTGGATGTTTTCGAGATTTACACCTTTACGGGGGCTGTGTTTTCATTAATCAAATGCTACATTGTAATAACATTTTCATTTAGGCATCAGACCATTCTCTGATACAGTTAACGCTGTTGGCCTTAGATTTAAACCTGATTCATGAATCTTGATTTTAATAGAACCATTTGAATTTAGAAGCCAGTGCTATGTCTGAAATGTAACAGTGCAGTTGAATTACTTCTTGATGAACTCTCACAAAGTGAATAACTGAAAACTGTGCAACCACAATGCAAGACAAGAAATAGAACATGGACAGCATCTCAGAAACTACCCTGGTATCGTCTCCGTATCTTTACATCTTCTCTCTTTTATCAAAATGTAGCTATAATAATTTATTTATCTCTTCTACTTCTGACGAACATTTCGATTAGGGAGAGTTTTCTGTTAAAAATTTTTATTTTGAAATAATTTTAGACATACTATAGATGGTAGAGTTCCTATCCACCTTTCCCTAGTTTTCCTAGCTTTTCCTAATGATGGCAGCCTACACAAGCACAGTAAAATTGTCAAAATGATACTAACATTGGTACTATGTTGTTAACTGGAGACTTCATCCACACTTTACCAGTTTTTATTTATTTATTTATTTATTTATTTTGAGATGGAGTCTCGCCCTATTGCCCAGACTGGAGTGCAGTGGCGCAATCTCGGCTCACTACAACCTCTGCCTCCTGGGTTCAAGTGATTCTCCTGCCTCAGCCTCCTGAGTAGCTGGGACTATGGGCGCCTGCCACCACGCCCGGCTAATTTTTTTTTTTTTTTTACTTTTCGTAGAGATGGGGTTTCACCATGTTAGCCAGGATGGCCTCAAACTCTTGACCTTGTGATCTGCCGACCTTGGCCTCCCTAAGTGCTGGGATTACAGTGGTGTGAGCCACTGCGCCTGGCCTAACTTTACCAGTTTTTAAATTAAGTTCTTTTTCTGTTCCAAGATTCAATCCATAATTCCCCATTATGTTTAGTCATTGTGTCTCCTTAGTTCCTTCAATCTGGGGCAATTTTTCAGTCTTTTATATGTTGCTGGATTTGGTTGGCCAATATTTTGTTGAGTTCTGCATCTATATTCATAAAGAATTTTGGTCTGCAGTTTTTTTTCCCCAAAATGTTTTGTTTGGTTTTGATATCAAGAAAATGTTGGCATCAAAGAATGAATTGAAAGTGTTTTATCCACTTCGAATTTTTTTTTGGAAGCTTTGGAGAAAGATTTGGCACTCTTTTTAAAAGCTTGGTAGAATTCAGCGACAAAGTCATCAGGTCCTAGGCTTTCCTATGTGGGAAATTTGTTGATTACAACTTCCATGCCTTTACTTACTGTAGGTGTAATCAAATTTTCTGTTTCTTTTTGAATCATTTTTGGTAGTTTATGTCTGTCTATGAACTTCTCTATTTCATAAAAAATACTTTAACAAAACTATGGACTTAATAGGCGTAACAGATGTCTATAGAACACCCCAAAGAATAACAACAAATACACAGTTTACTCAAGGGCACATGGAACATTCTCCACATGCAATATATATCACATACAAAGTCATAAAACAAGTCTCAATAAATTGTAATAGGTGGAGAACATACTACTAAATATCAGTGTGTCAAAGAAGAAATCCCAAGAGACATTTAAAAATACTCTGAGATGAATGGATGTATAATACAACATGGTAATGTGTATGGAATTCAGCTAAAGCAGTGCTTAGAGCGAAATACGTAGATTAAATGTATATCTATTATTGAAAGTGAGATATTGGGGAAGTCTCCAAATATTAATGTTGAATGGTCTGTTTCTTCCTTCAATCCTGTTAGTTTTGTTTTGAGTTTTTGGTGTTGTGTTGTTAGGTGCATACAAATTTATATTGCTATACCTTCTTAATGGATTGAAACTTTTATTATGAAAGAATGTCCTTCATTGCCTCTAGTGACAATTATTGTCTTAAAGTCTATTTTGTCTGATATTAGTATATCAGCTCTCTTTTGTTTACTGTTGACATGGTATATCATTTTTCATCTTTTTACTTTCAACCTGTGTGTGTCTGAATCTAATGTTTATCTCACGTACATAGCATATAGTTAGATCATGGTTATAGTTAGATCATGGTTTTCCTTAGAAATGCTTTTTGCACGTCTCTGCCTTGTTCAATTCATTCACATTTAATGTAATGATTGATAAGATAGGATTCATCTCTACCATTCTTTTAAATTTTCTTGTTTTGTTTTCTACTGGTACTGTGTTATTTTTATTCCTCTACCTCTCAATTAGAGTCTTCTTTTATGAAATCATATTTTCTTCCAAAAATGCCATCTTAACTCTCTTGCTATTTCTTTTTCTATGTTCTTCATGTTATTCTCTTAGTAGTTTCCCTAGGGGTTACAATTAACATGTCAACATATAACAATCTAGTTCAGATTACTACTAACTTAATTTCCATAGTATATACAAATTTTGCTATTATGTAGCTATATTCTCTTCTCACCTGCAAGATTTGTGCTATTATTGTCACACAAATAATATCTTTATACATTGTATGCCCATCAACATATATTTATAGTTACTACTTTACACAGTTGTATTTTAACTCACATAAAAGAAGAAAAGATTTACAAACAAAAATACATTTAACTGTTTTTATGTTTTCCTATGTATTTGTCTTTATCAGTGTTCTTGATTTCTTCATGTAGATTTGAGTTAATGTATCATATTCTTTTATTTCAGGTAGAGGACTTTGTATTATAGGGCAGGTTGGTTAGTGACAAATCAGTTTTTGTTTATGTGGGAATGTTTTACTTTCTTGTTCATTGTTGAACAGTAGTTTTGCTGGATGTAGTATTGTTGGTTGACAGTCTTTTTTGTTTAGTGCTTTTTTTTTTTTTTTTGAGACAGAGTCTTGCTGTGTCAGTCAGGCTGGAGTGCGATGGTGTTATCTCAGCTCACTGCAACCTCCACCTCTGTCTCTTATACACATCTTATTTGGGGTTTCTGTTAAGTAGAGCTGAAGTCATTGAAATACCTATGCTTTCCAAATTATTTAACAGTTTTTTGGAACTAGAAGAAATTAAATGGAACTGGTAAAACAAAATTTAACTTTAGAAAAGAAAGTATTGTTATTT
>NW_012106030.1:993879-996771 GCF_000951045.1 Mandrillus leucophaeus | reverse complement strand
TGCGATGGTGTTATCTCAGCTCACTGCAACCTCCACCTCCCAGGTTCAAGCAATTCTCCTGCCTCAGCCTCCCGAGTAGCTGGGATTACAGGCTAACACTACCATGCCCCGCTAATTTTTGTACTTTTAGTAGAGATGGGGTTTCACTATGTTGGTCAGGCTGGTCTCGGACTCCTCACTGCAAGTGATCTGCCCTCCTTGGCCTCCTGAAGTGCTGGGATTACCGACATGAGCCACTGTGCCCAGACTGTTTAGTGCTTTGTACACATTGTCCCACCTCCTCTTGGCCTCCATAGTCTCTGAATGAGAAATCAACTGTTAATATTATTGAGGATCACCTGTGATGCATGCTTTTCTTGCTCTTTCAAGACTTCTTTATCTTTTAATAATTTGGATATGATACAGCAGAGTGTAAATCTGTTAAAATTAATTCTACCTACAGTGTGTTGTGCTTATTGGATGTAAATACTAATGCTTTTCACTGAAACTAGGGGTTTTGGCCATTATTTCTTCAAGTATTAATTTTATCCCCCTTTCACCTTTTCTTTGAGAACTTTCATTATGCATATCTTGGTATAGTTGATGGAGTACCACAGGTCTCTGATGCTCTTTTATTTCTTCATCCTTCTTCTGTTTCTCAGATTAGATAGTCTCAGCTGACCTGTCTTCAAGTTTGCTGATTCTTTTGCCCTATCTTCAAGTTTGCCACCTAAAACATGCTATTGTGCCTCTCTATCCTCTAGTGTGTTTTTGTTTGAGTTATTGTATTTTTAAATCGAGAGTTTGCATTTGTTTATTTTCCTTTCTCATACTTTACTTTTAGTTCATTTGGCATTGTTTCTTTTTGTTCTTTTAACATATTTAAAAAAGGTAACAAAATGTTTAGTAAGCCCAACATCTAGCCTTCCTCAGTGATGCTCCTCTTACATAGCTGTATTTTCTCCTCTTTCTCTTTTTTTTTTTTGCTATTATTGTATATATTATGTTTATTTTGGTTACAAATACAATCATACACTATTATAATTATTACTTTTTATGATTTTATGTCTTTTAAATAGGCTGAGAAAACAAAAGAAGTATATATTTATTGAGCTTGTTATAATTACCATATACTTACTCTTTCTGCTTTCCTTAACATCATTTTGTGGTTATAACATCTAATGTCTTTTCTTTGCTCCAATACAAATTTGTGCCCACCTGGTCCTTTGTGTTGTTATTGTTACATATGTTACATTTCTATATTTTATAGGTCCACAAATTGTATAATTCTTATTTTATATAATTGCCTTTTAAATCATTTAATAAAGGAAAGAAAAAATATGAAATTATACTGTCTTTAGTAATTACACAATTACCTTTATTGATATTCTTTATTTTGTATGTAGATTTTGTGTCACTTCCTTTCATCCTGAAGAACTTTCTGTGGAATTTCCTGCAAGGTGTTTCTGCTGAAAACAAATTATTTCCGTTTTGGTTTATCTAACAATGTCTTAATTTTACCTCCTCCATTTAAAAAATGTACTGTTGCTGGATATAAAATTGTTAGTTGGCAGTTTTTTTTTTTTTTCTATTTATAACTTTGTAGATGTTATCCCATTGCTTCCTGGCCTCTATGACTTCTGTTTAAAAGTCTGCTGTTAATTTCATTGCTTTTCCTTTTGCTCAATGAGCAATATTCTCCTAATGCTTTCAAAATTTTCTCTGTCTTTGTTTCAGCATTTTCACTATGATGGCTCTGGAGGTAAATCTCTGCATTTATCATGCTTGCAGTTGACTGAATTTTTGGATGTGTAGATTTATGTTTTCTATCAAATTTCTGAAGATTTTATTCATTTCTTTTCAAATATTATTTCTCTTTTTTCTCTCTTGCCTTCTTATGCTATTTCCATTACACATATGTTGGTGTGTTTAACAGTACATTACCTTTCTCTGAGGCTCTGTTCATTTTGTAAATTCTTTTTTCTCTCTGTTCTTCAAATTGCTTAATCTCTATTGATTTATCTTCAAATTTACTGACTCTTTGCTAGCTTAAATTTTGTGTTGAGTCCCCGTAGAGAGTTTTTCATTTTAGTTATTGTATTATTCAATTCTACAATATCTATTTGGTTCCTTTTTATAATTTCTATGATTTTATTGATACTATCTATGTTATGAGGAATTGTCATCAGGCCTTTCTTTGTTTCTTTAAGCATGCTTCTATTTGTTCTTAAAATATATTCATTTTAGCTAGTTAAAAGTCTTTGTGGGTCAAATGTGACATCTGGGCCTTCTCAAAGTCAGTTTCTGCTGCCTAATTTCTCCTCCATCTATAAGTCATGGTCTCCTGTGTATTTTCATGTCTTGTGAGCTTTTTAGTTTTTACTGTGGATATGCAAATAATTTATTGCTGCAACTCTGGATACTGATTTATTTTCTCCCAACCAGGGGGTTGTAGTTTTTGTTATTTTTGCTTGTTTATTTATTTAGTGACTTAATATTTCAGTGAAGTCTATCACTCTATAGTGTGCATCCTCTGATGCTGCACCTCAGAGGTCACAGCTCTGGGTATGTGCACAGTCATCCTATCCACCCCCAACTTCCATAGATAAAAGTGGCTTTAGTTAGTTTTGTTTTAACTGTCTTTTCTTTATTATTTCTATTGAGCTTCTAACTGGTCTGCCTATATTGGTATCACACTCAGCTGTTAGCCTCCAATAATTGAGCCATTGTTTTCAACAATGCCCTAGGGCATAAGTTGCTCCACCATCTGACTAAATTAAGGAGGCTTGTTGGGATAGTCTTTGATGCCAGTCATTGAGACTTGTTTTTCTTAATATTATGATTGTTATTATACTTTAAGTTCTGGGATACATGTGCAGAACATGCAGGTTTATTACACAGGTATACATGTGC
>NW_012106030.1:989807-992404 GCF_000951045.1 Mandrillus leucophaeus | reverse complement strand
GAGAAAACAAAAGAAGTATATATTTATTGAGCTTGTTATAATTACCATATACTTACTCTTTCTGCTTTCCTTAACATCATTTTGTGGTTATAACATCTAATGTCTTTTCTTTGCTCCAATACAAATTTGTGCCCACCTGGTCCTTTGTGTTGTTATTGTTACATATGTTACATTTCTATATTTTATAGGTCCACAAATTGTATAATTCTTATTTTATATAATTGCCTTTTAAATCATTTAATAAAGGAAAGAAAAAATATGAAATTATACTGTCTTTAGTAATTACACAATTACCTTTATTGATATTCTTTATTTTGTATGTAGATTTTGTGTCACTTCCTTTCATCCTGAAGAACTTTCTGTGGAATTTCCTGCAAGGTGTTTCTGCTGAAAACAAATTATTTCCGTTTTGGTTTATCTAACAATGTCTTAATTTTACCTCCTCCATTTAAAAAATGTACTGTTGCTGGATATAAAATTGTTAGTTGGCAGTTTTTTTTTTTTTCTATTTATAACTTTGTAGATGTTATCCCACTGCTTCCTGGCCTCTATGACTTCTGTTTAAAAGTCTGCTGTTAATTTCATTGCTTTTCCTTTTGCTCAATGAGCAATATTCTCCTAATGCTTTCAAAATTTTCTCTGTCTTTGTTTCAGCATTTTCACTATGATGGCTCTGGAGGTAAATCTCTGCATTTATCATGCTTGCAGTTGACTGAATTTTTGGATGTGTAGATTTATGTTTTCTATCAAATTTCTGAAGATTTTATTCATTTCTTTTCAAATATTATTTCTCTTTTTTCTCTCTTGCCTTCTTATGCTATTTCCATTACACATATGTTGGTGTGTTTAACAGTACATTACCTTTCTCTGAGGCTCTGTTCATTTTGTAAATTCTTTTTTCTCTCTGTTCTTCAAATTGCTTAATCTCTATTGATTTATCTTCAAATTTACTGACTCTTTGCTAGCTTAAATTTTGTGTTGAGTCCCCGTAGAGAGTTTTTCATTTTAGTTATTGTATTATTCAATTCTACAATATCTATTTGGTTCCTTTTTATAATTTCTATGATTTTATTGATACTATCTATGTTATGAGGAATTGTCATCAGGCCTTTCTTTGTTTCTTTAAGCATGCTTCTATTTGTTCTTAAAATATATTCATTTTAGCTAGTTAAAAGTCTTTGTGGGTCAAATGTGACATCTGGGCCTTCTCAAAGTCAGTTTCTGCTGCCTAATTTCTCCTCCATCTATAAGTCATGGTCTCCTGTGTATTTTCATGTCTTGTGAGCTTTTTAGTTTTTACTGTGGATATGCAAATAATTTATTGCTGCAACTCTGGATACTGATTTATTTTCTCCCAACCAGGGGGTTGTAGTTTTTGTTATTTTTGCTTGTTTATTTATTTAGTGACTTAATATTTCAGTGAAGTCTATCACTCTATAGTGTGCATCCTCTGATGCTGCACCTCAGAGGTCACAGCTCTGGGTATGTGCACAGTCATCCTATCCACCCCCAACTTCCATAGATAAAAGTGGCTTTAGTTAGTTTTGTTTTAACTGTCTTTTCTTTATTATTTCTATTGAGCTTCTAACTGGTCTGCCTATATTGGTATCACACTCAGCTGTTAGCCTCCAATAATTGAGCCATTGTTTTCAACAATGCCCTAGGGCATAAGTTGCTCCACCATCTGACTAAATTAAGGAGGCTTGTTGGGATAGTCTTTGATGCCAGTCATTGAGACTTGTTTTTCTTAATATTATGATTGTTATTATACTTTAAGTTCTGGGATACATGTGCAGAACATGCAGGTTTATTACACAGGTATACATGTGCTATGGTGGTTTGCTGCACCCATCAACCCGTCATTTAGGTTTTAAGCCCTGCATGCATTAGGTATTTGTTCTAATACTCTCTCTCCCCTTGCTCACCACCCTGCAATAGGCCCTGGTGTGTGATGTTCCCCTCCCTGTGTCCATATGTTCCCACTGTTCAACTCCCCTTATGAGTGAGAACATGCAGTGTTTGGTTTTCTGTTCCTGGGTTAATTTGCTAAGAATAATGGTTTCCAGCTTCACTCATGTCCCTACAAAGGACATGAACTCATCCTTTTTTATGGCTGAATAGTATTCCATAGTGTATATGTACCACATTTTCTTTATCCAGCCTATCATTGATGGGCATTTGGGTTGGTTCCAAGTTTTTGCTATTGTGAATAGTACCACAATAAACATACATATGTATGTGTCTTTATAGTAGAATGATTTATAATCCTTTCGGTATATCCCCAGTAATGGGATTGCTGGGTCAAATGATATTTCTGGTTCTAGATCCTTGAGGAATTGCCACACTGTCTTCCACAGTGGTTGAACTAATTTACACTCCCACCAACAGTGTAAAAGCATTCCTATTTCTCCATATCCTCTCCAGCCTCCGTTGTTTCCTGACTTGTTAATGATCACCATTCTAGCTGGCATGAGATGGTATCTCACTGTGGTTTTGATTTGCATTTATCTAATGACTAGTGATGATGAGCTTTTTTTCATATGTTTGTTGGCCGTATAAGTGTTTTCTTTTGAGAAGTGTCTGTTCATATCCTTTGC
>NW_012106030.1:984510-988285 GCF_000951045.1 Mandrillus leucophaeus | reverse complement strand
CCTATTTTGGTAATCTTTTCAAAAAACCAGACCCTGGATTCATTGATTTTTTTGAAGTCTTTCTTCTTCTTTTTGAAGTTTTTCAAGTCTCTATCTCCTTCAGTTCTGCTCTGATCTTAGTTATTTCTTGTCTTCTGCTAGCTTTTGAATCTGTTTGCTCTTGCTTCTCTAGTTCTTTGAATTGTGATGTTAAGGTATCAATTTTAGATCTTTCCTGCTTTCTGATATGGGCATTTAGTGTTATAAATTTTCCTCTTAACTCTGCTTTAGCTGGGTGCCAGAGATTCTGGTACATTGTGTCTTTGTTCTCATTGGTTTCAAAGAACTTATTTATTTCTGCCTTAATTTCATTATTTACCCAATAGTCATTCAGGAGCAGGTTGTTTAGTTTCTATGTAGTTGTGTAGTTTTGAATGAGTTTCTTAATCCTGACCAATTATGTGGTTGATTTTGGAATAAGTGCTATGTGATGCTGAGAAGAGTGTATATTCTGTTGATTTGGGGTGGAGAGTTCTGTAGATGTCTATTAGATCCACTTGGTCCAGAGCTGAGTTCAAGTCCTGAATATCCTTATAACTTTCTGTCTCATTGATCTAATATTGACAGTGGGGTGTTAAAGTCTCCCACTGTTATTGTGTGAGAGTCAAAGTCTCTTTGTATATCTCCAAGAACTTGCTTTATAAATCTGGGTGCTCCTGTATTGGGTACATATATATTTAGGATAGTTAGCTCTTCTTGTTGCATTGAACCCTTTACCATTATGTAATGCCCTTCTTTGTCTTTTTTGATTGTTGTTGGTTTAAAGTCTGTTTTTTCAGAGACTAGGATTGCAATTCCTTTATTTTAAACCTATGTGTGTCTCTGCACGTTAGATGATTCTCCTGAATACAGCACACTGATGGGTCTTGACTCTTTATCCAGTCAGTCTTTTAATTAGGGCATTTAGCCATTTACATTTAAGGTTAATATTGTTAGGTGTGAATTTGATCCTGTCATCATGATGGTCACTGGTTACTTTGCACATTAGTTGATGCAGTTTTTTCATAGTGTCATTGGTCTTCATATTTTGTTATGTTTTTGCAGTTACTGGTACCAGTTTTTCCTTTCCAAATTTAGTGCTTCCTTCAGGAGCTCTTTTATGGCAAGCCTGGTGGTGACAAAAATCTCTCAGCATTTGCTTGTCTGTAAAGGATTTTATTTCTCCTTCACTTATGAAGCTTAGTTTGGCTGGATATGAAATTCTGGGTTGAAAAATCTTTAAGAATATTGAACATTGGCCTCCAATCTCTTCTGGCTTGTAGGGTTTCTGCAGAGATCTACTGTTAGTCTGATATGCTTCCCTTTGTAGGTAACCTGACCTTTCTCTCTGGCTGCCCTTAACATTTTTTCCTTCATTTCAACCTTAGAGAATCTGACGATTATGTGTCTTGGGGTTGCTGTTCTCGAGGAGTATCTTAGTGGTGTTCTCTGTATTTCCTGAATTTGAATGTTTGCCTATCTTGCTATTTTGGGGAAGTTCTCCTGGATAATATCCTCAAGAGTGTTTTCCAACTTGGTTTCATACTCTGTGTCACTTTCAGGTACATCAATCAATTGTAGGTTTGGTCTTTTCATATAGTCCGATATTTTTTGGAGGCTTTGTTCATTCCTTTTAATTCTTTTTTTCTCTAACCTGTCTTCATGCTTTATTTCATTAAGTTGATCTTCAATCTCTAATATCCTTTCTTTCACTTGATTTATTCAGCTATTGATACTTGTGTATGCTTCACAACATTCTTGCACTGTGTTTTTCAGCTCCATCAGGTCATTTATCTTCTCTAAACTGGTTATTCTAGTTAGCAGTTCCTGTAACCTTTTATCAAGGTTCTTAGCTTCCTTGCATTGGGTTGGAACATGCTCCTTTAGCTCAGACGAGTTTGTTATTATCCACCTTCTGAAACCTACTTCTGTCAATTCATCAAACTTATTCTCTGTCCAGTTTTGTGCCCTTGTTGGAGAGGAATTGAGATCATTTGGAGGAAAAGAGGGATTCTGGTTTTTGGAATTTTCAACATTTTTGTGCTGTTTTTTATTCATCTTTGTGGATTTAACTACCTTTGATCTTTGATGCTGATGGCATTTGGATGGGGTTTTTCTGCGGGCATCCTTTTTGTTGATGTTGATGTTGTTGCTTTCTGTTTGTTAGTTTTCCTTCTAACAGTTAGGCCCGTCTTCTGCAGGTCTGCTGAAATTTGCTGGAGGTCCACTCCAGACCCTGTTTGCCTAGGTATCACCATTGGGGGCTACAGAACAGCAAGGATTGCTGCCTGCTCCTTCCTCTGGAAGCATCACTTCAGAGGGGCACCAGCCTGATGCCAGCCAGAGCTCTCCTGTATGAGGTGTCTGTCGATCCCTGCTGGGAAGTGTCTCCCAGTCAGGATGCAGAGAGGTCAGGGACCCACTTGAGGAGGCAGTCTGTCCCTTAGCAGAGCTCAAGCACTATGCTGGGAGATCCACTGTTCTCTTCAGAGGCAGCAGGCAGGAATGCTTAAAGTCCACCTGAAGCCGCACCCACAGCTGTCCCTTCCACCAGGTGCTCTGTCCCAGGGAGATGGGAGTTTTATCTATAAACTCCTGACTGGGGCTGCTGCCTTTCTTTCAGAGATGTCCTACCCAGTGAGGAGGAATCTAAAGAGGCAGTCTGGCCACAGCCACTTTGCCGTGCTGTGGTGAGCTCCGCACAGTCTGAAGTTCCCGGCATCTTCATTAACACTGTGAGGGAAACTGCCTACTCAAGCCTCAGTAATGGCTGACGCCCCTCCCCCTACCAAGCTCAATCATCCCAGGCCAACTTCAGACTCCTGAGCTGGTAGCAAGAATTTCAAGCCAGCAGTTCTTAGCTTGCTGGGCTCTGTGGGAGTGGGACGCTCTGAGCGAGACCACTTGGCTCCTTGGTTTCAGTCCCTTTTCCAGGGGCATGAACAGTTCTGTCTCACTAGGGTTCCAGGCACCACTGGGGTGGGTACAAATAAAAACTCCTGAAGCTAGCTTGGTGTCTGCCCAAACAGCCGCCTAGTTTTGTGCTTGAAACCCAGAGCTCTGGTCTTACAGGCACATGAGGGAATCTCCTGGTCTCAGTTGGAAATGCAGAAATCACCCACCTTCTGCGTTGGTCTCATTGGGAACTGCAGACTGGAGCTATTCCTATTCGTCTATCTTGCCAGCAGACAGCGAGACTTGCTCTTACCCCAGGAGGGCTAATTGGAGCTTTCTTTCCTTTTATGAATTAAAATTCTAGCTTACTTACAATTTTGCTTATTGTCATCATGGAGTACCAGCCTCCTCTGAATTGCTGATCGGCAAAATATTCATTGATTTTGACAACCTTAAGAAGCTTGAACCTTCTGCACTGTGTTCTAAATAAAGTCAGCCCCAGTGGGAGAGCTATAGAACTGTCTGCTCTTTTGGGCTACTTTTCTCACTGTGCCACTGCTCTAGACCTGGGCATGAGGACAGTGATCTCTTTCTCAGAGTGATACCACTGTTGTACAAATTAGATGTTTGAAAGTATGATAGCCATTGTTTTTCTCAGCTCGACTGTCCTGGCATGAAACTTCCACCCTCTAAATACTGCAAGGCAAGGGTGAGTGGGGTCCAGAATTCTCAGTTTTTTGCTCCTGAGATAGCTCTGCAAGTGGGAACTGGCTGAAAAAAGGGAACCTCAGACATCTTAGTTCCAATTCTCTGGAATATAGCTCCTGAAACACAAAGTTGGGGAATAAATAAGGAATTCTTG
>NW_012106030.1:932295-983115 GCF_000951045.1 Mandrillus leucophaeus | reverse complement strand
TACTTCTGTCAATTCATCAAACTTATTCTCTGTCCAGTTTTGTGCCCTTGTTGGAGAGGAATTGAGATCATTTGGAGGAAAAGAGGGATTCTGGTTTTTGGAATTTTCAACATTTTTGTGCTGTTTTTTATTCATCTTTGTGGATTTAACTACCTTTGATCTTTGATGCTGATGGCATTTGGATGGGGTTTTTCTGTGGGCATCCTTTTTGTTGATGTTGATGTTGTTGCTTTCTGTTTGTTAGTTTTCCTTCTAACAGTTAGGCCCGTCTTCTGCAGGTCTGCTGAAATTTGCTGGAGGTCCACTCCAGACCCTGTTTGCCTAGGTATCACCATTGGGCGCTACAGAACAGCAAGGATTGCTGCCTGCTCCTTCCTCTGGAAGCATCACTTCAGAGGGGCACCAGCCTGATGCCAGCCAGAGCTCTCCTGTATGAGGTGTCTGTCGATCCCTGCTGGGAAGTGTCTCCCAGTCAGGATGCAGAGAGGTCAGGGACCCACTTGAGGAGGCAGTCTGTCCCTTAGCAGAGCTCAAGCACTATGCTGGGAGATCCACTGTTCTCTTCAGAGGCAGCAGGCAGGAATGCTTAAAGTCCACCTGAAGCCGCACCCACAGCTGTCCCTTCCACCAGGTGCTCTGTCCCAGGGAGATGGGAGTTTTATCTATAAACTCCTGACTGGGGCTGCTGCCTTTCTTTCAGAGATGTCCTACCCAGTGAGGAGGAATCTAAAGAGGCAGTCTGGCCACAGCCACTTTGCCGTGCTGTGGTGAGCTCCGCACAGTCTGAAGTTCCCGGCATCTTCATTAACACTGTGAGGGAAACTGCCTACTCAAGCCTCAGTAATGGCTGACGCCCCTCCCCCTACCAAGCTCAATCATCCCAGGCCAACTTCAGACTCCTGAGCTGGTAGCAAGAATTTCAAGCCAGCAGTTCTTAGCTTGCTGGGCTCTGTGGGAGTGGGACGCTCTGAGCGAGACCACTTGGCTCCTTGGTTTCAGTCCCTTTTCCAGGGGCATGAACAGTTCTGTCTCACTAGGGTTCCAGGCACCACTGGGGTGGGTACAAATAAAAACTCCTGAAGCTAGCTTGGTGTCTGCCCAAACAGCCGCCTAGTTTTGTGCTTGAAACCCAGAGCTCTGGTCTTACAGGCACATGAGGGAATCTCCTGGTCTCAGTTGGAAATGCAGAAATCACCCACCTTCTGCGTTGGTCTCATTGGGAACTGCAGACTGGAGCTATTCCTATTCGTCTATCTTGCCAGCAGACAGCGAGACTTGCTCTTACCCCAGGAGGGCTAATTGGAGCTTTCCTTCCTTTTATGAATTAAAATTCTAGCTTACTTACAATTTTGCTTATTGTCATCATGGAGTACCAGCCTCCTCTGAATTGCTGATCGGCAAAATATTCATTGATTTTGACAACCTTAAGAAGCTTGAACCTTCTGCACTGTGTTCTAAATAAAGTCAGCCCCAGTGGGAGAGCTATAGAACTGTCTGCTCTTTTGGGCTACTTTTCTCACTGTGCCACTGCTCTAGACCTGGGCATGAGGACAGTGATCTCTTTCTCAGAGTGATACCACTGTTGTACAAATTAGATGTTTGAAAGTATGATAGCCATTGTTTTTCTCAGCTCGACTGTCCTGGCATGAAACTTCCACCCTCTAAATACTGCAAGGCAAGGGTGAGTGGGGTCCAGAATTCTCAGTTTTTTGCTCCTGAGATAGCTCTGCAAGTGGGAACTGGCTGAAAAAAGGGAACCTCAGACATCTTAGTTCCAATTCTCTGGAATATAGCTCCTGAAACACAAAGTTGGGGAATAAATAAGGAATTCTTGTGGCTTGCCTCACGCAGGGAAAACTGTAGCCCTAAACTGTATCTTTTGGGAGAACGAGCTCCATGTTCTTCACTGCATCTTCCTAGAGAAGAGCTTCCATCACATTGAGTTGGTGGTGGGCAGGGGAAGGTCATGGATCAAATGCCATAGACTCTCTCTTTTCTTACCAAAAGTTAGATTTGAATAAATCTGCTTAACTTGCTGTATCCCCTAGGACAAATTCCAGAAATTTTAAATAGTTGATTTCTATAATTTTCCACAATTATGGTTTATAATTGTGAAGAAGCTTTATAGAGCTCTTCATGCTGGCATTCCAAAATTACTTTCTATTCTTTTATCTAGACAACATTAAATTGACTTTATACTATTCCTTCCATAGGTATCTGGTAGGACACTCAAGTGAAACCATCTAATCTTACAGTTATTTTCTTGAAAGGCTTTAAAGTAAAAAAAAAAATCAATTTCTTTAATAGATATGGAACTATTCAAATTATTCCTTTTTGAGTAAGTTTTATAACATATCTTTCGAGTATTTGTTGATTTTATTTAAGTTGTTAAATTTATGTGCATTGAGTAGTTTAAAATATTCCCTTTATAGCCTTTTAATGTCTGTAGGTGGTCTAGTGATGTCTCATTTTTCATTCTTAATATCAATAATTTATGATATTCTTTTTTATTTTTGGTCATTCTGGCTAGAGCTTTATACATTTTATTAATTTTTCCAAAGAAACACCTTTTAGTTTTATTTTCTCTATTGTTCTTTTGTTTTCAATTTATTGACATCTGCATGTATTTTTTTTTAATTTGTATTTTCTTTCTTTTGCTTATGTTGAAGTTTGCCTTTCTTTAGATTCTTACCCTGGAAGCTTAGGTTACTAATCTAACAAATTTTTTTTCTTTTCAATATCAAAACTGAATAATATAATTCCACACATGTGTACTGCAATAACAGCATCATAAAACTTTTGATAGATTGTATTTCTAGGTTTTTTGTCAGTTCAAAATATTTTAAAATTTTACTTGAGAGTTCCTCTTTGACTCATAGGTTATTTTGAAGGTTTGTTTTTTTTTAATCCAAATATTTGGGAATTTCTTATTATTTTTATTTTATTGATTCCTAGTTTAGTTCCATTATGGTCTGAGAATATATGGTTTCTACTATTTTACATTGTTAAGGCTTAAAAATTGTATTGTTTATCTTTTGAATGTTCTATGTCTATTCTATTCTTTGTTAGATTTCTAAAAACTTTCTATAAATTCTAGTTAGGTCAAGATGTTTGATAATGTTTTTAGGTCTTGTATAGTCTTACTGATTTCTGTCTACTTGTATTATGCATTACTGAGAAAGGAATGTAAGTCTCCAACCATAATTGTGGATTTATTTCTTTCTCCTTTCATTCTGTATGCTGTTTCTTTGTCTATTTTGAAACTCTGTTGTTAGATGGATAACATTAACATTCTTGTATCTCCTTGGAGAATTGACTCTTTTTCATTCTGTAATATCTCTCTTTATCTCTGATAATACTCCTTAATCTGAAGTCTATTTTGTCTGTTACTAATATGACTGCTTAATCTTTTTTTTTTTTTTTTTGGTTAATGTTTGTAGGTATATCTTTTTTTATCCTTTTAATTTTAACATATGTATAGTTCTATATTTAATGTGAATTTCTTATAGATAACATGTAAATGGATCTTGATATTTTATCCAATCTGACAATTTCTGTTTCTTCTGGTGATGTCAATTGATATATGTGGTTTAAAATATACTAACTTTCTATTTTCTATTTGTTCCTTCTGTTTATTCTTCCTCTTCTGTCTTTTTGGTACTTTTTAATGATTTATTTTATTTCCTTTATTGATATAACTTTTAAGGACTGTTTATTGGTGGTCTTAGAGTTTGCAATATGCATATTTAATCAATCAATGTCTACATTTAAATAAGATTCTCTCTTCATGTGAAGTGTAAGAACTTTATAACACTTTATAACAGTATGTTCCCATCCCAATTTTCCCTTTTCATTTATTGTGCTATTGTTGCCATACACTGTGCTTTCCTTTTTTTTTTTTTTTTTTGAGGCAGAGTCTCACTCTGTCACCCAGGCTGGAGTGCAGTGGCACAATCTTACCTCACTGCAAGCTCTGCCTCCCGGGTTCAAGCAATTCTCCTGCCTCATCCTCCTGAGTAGCTGGAACCACCGGTGCCCACCACCATGCCTGGCTAATTTTTTGTATTTTTAGTAGAGACCGGGTTTCACCGTGTTAGCCAGGATGGTCTTGATCTCCTGACCTCGTGATCCGCCCGCCTCAGCCTCTCAAACTGCAGGGATTACAGGCGTGAGCCACCGCACCTGGCCTGTTGCCATACACTGTGCTTTTCTATGTGCTACAGACATACATATTCCTACTATCTATGGTTTGAACAGTCAATTGTCTTTTAGAGTAATTAAAAATAAGAAAACATTTTCATGCTACCTCCTCTAGCACTCTTCTTTTCTTTGTGTAGATGCAAGTTTCTTTCTATTGTTTTCTTTCTTTCTTTCTTTCTTTTTTTTTTGAGACGGAGTCTTGCTCTGTCGCCCAGGCTGGAGTGCAGTGGTGCAATCTCCACTAACTGCAAGCTCTGCTTCCCGGGTTCACGCCATTCTCCTGCCTCAGCCTCCCGTGTAGCTGGGACTACAGGCACCTGGCACCGCACCCGGCTAATTCTTTTTGTATTTTTAGTAGAGACGGGGTTTCACCCTGTTAGCCTGGATGGTCTCGATCTCCTGACCTTGTGATCCGCCAGTCTCGGCCTCCCAAAGTGCTGGGATTACAGGCTTGAGCCACCGCGCCCAGCCTGTTGTTGTATTTCTCTACCCAAAGAACTTCATCCAATATTTCTTGAGTAAGAATTCTGTCAAATTCTTAGTTTATTTTTCTTAACCTGAAAAACGTTCTTATTTTTTTAAGAATTTAAAGTTTTTTTTTGTTGTTTTTTTACCAAATACAGAATTATTGATTGACAGCATTCTTTTTCTCTCGGACGTTTAAATATTTTACTTCCTTGTTTTCTAGTTTGTATGGTTTCTGACTAAAAGCTGCTTTAATTCTTATCCTCATTCTTGTCAAGATAATGTCTTTTTCTCTGACTTATTTCAAGATTTTCTTTGCCTTAAAAAAATCAGTTTGAATATTATAGCCGTAGGTGTGGTGTGGTGTACACGTGTGCTTGTATGTTTGATATTTTTCCTGCTAGGGGTTTCCTGAGTTTCTTATGTCTGAAGTTTGATGTCTGTCTAATTAAAAAAAAATTCTTCATCATTATTATTTTTCCTCTGCTCTGTTTTTTTTTCCTTCTGAGATTCCAATTACATATATTTTATGTAATATAAAATTACATAATGAGCTTTTCTGTTGAACTTTCATTTTTAGTTTCAGTTTTTGTAATTTTTATGGGCTTATCTTCAAGTTTGCTATATCTTTCTTATGTTATGAGCGGAATTGTCTGCCCCGATCCCTGGCCCCAAGAAACCTCAGAAGAAACTAACTCTACCAACACCTTAATATCAGACTTCTGACTACAGAATTGTGAGAAAATAAATTTCTGTTTTTAAGCCACTAAGTCTGTGCTACTTTTTTGTGGCAGCCTTACCAAACTAATATACTTTGACTAAGTCAAGTCTACTATGAACCCGTTAAGGGTATTCTTTACTCCATTACTGTATTTTTCATTTCTAACACCTCTAATTAATACTTTCTTACAGTTTGTTTCTCTCTGCTGAAATTACCCAATTGATGTTGCATGTTATTTACCTTTTCAATTAGAGCTTTTAATATCTGAATCATATTTAATTGAAACTCCTTGGCAGACAGTTCCAATCTCTACGTCATATCTGAGTCTGCTTTTAAGGATTGCTTTGTTTCTTAGGAATGTGCTGGGCTTTTTTCTTTTTTCTTTCTTATGCTTTGTACTTTTTACTGAAGACTTGAAATTCTGTGTACTATAGTAAAGGCTGAGGTATACAGCATTTATTCCTGGAAATTGGCATAGTTTTCTTTTGCTAGGATTTTACTGTGGAGAGGTTAGGGTTAAGCTAATTAGAAGCTGAGCTGTGTTTTAGGTTTGTTGTTGCAATGGTTATCCTCGGTGCACCACATATTCTTCTAGTGATGCTTTGTGTTTAGAGTGGGGACTATTTTGCCTGAAGGTTTCTACCCTCTTTTTTTTTTTTAGTGTCTACTCAACTATCAGCTTTCAGTCTTTCCTTAATACTGTGTATACAGAGGGTCTATATCTTGAAAGTTATTTCTTTCTACATGCTGGTTAGCCTGTCATGGAGGATTGGGACATTCGCTGTTTTGACTAAGCTTCACTCTTAGGTCATCATCAAGTACCTATATCTTGTGTTTCAGGGTTTCACCACTGACCATGTAGTCCTGAGCCCAGCCTGTATTCCTGCTCCTTCCTGAGGGATAGAGATTATTTTCCCATTCTCTTCTCCTATTTGCAATAGGCAGTGGTGCTTGTTGCCCTTCCCCTTTCCCTCTGCAGATGAAGGCTTTTCTTCCATAGGGAAAATAGGGGAGAAGTGTCTTGACAAAATTTCTCTTACTACTCCAAATCTTTTCAGTATATGTTTTCTATCTTCTTATTGGAAGTTACCACATTTCATATAACATATATCCTAGAAGGTTTTAGTTTTAACTTTGGGAGATCAAATTAAATAGCTAAAATTTAATGAACTATAACATTTAATCGTTTAAATTTATTTGTTATTATTAGTAACATAGAAAGAAATACAATGGAAATATGATCAAAGTGTTCATTTCAGGTATTAGGGCTGCTCAGTGATAATGTAGCTTTCCTCATTCCAGTTACATGGTAAGATTGCATTTCCCTATCTCCTTGATGTTGGGCGTGTTATTTTAAGTTGTTTTTGGAAAATGAAACTTGAGTACAAGTGCCAGGAGACAGTTTGAGATTCTTTTCTGTACATTTCCTACTTTCTGCCATCAGAGGATCTAGCTATACTCCTGTTACACACAGGGTTCCCAGCCTGGGACCTGGAGTAAAGAGATGTGGAATAGATTTCACAGTTAATTCAAAATGAACATGTAGCCAAAGCATACTTTTGTTGTTATAAGACACTAATATTTTATGAATGTTTGTTACCTCACCATTGTATAGCTACTTTAACTAATATTATTGCATGTCTCAGGGAAATGAACTTCAGCAGTGGTATCTATATCTCAGTGGACATCTGAAATACCCCTGAATGTGGGAGGCCCAGGCCAGTAACATAATGTGTTATCAATAACCCACGATAATTTTATTGTAAAAAAAGATGCACTAAAATTCACATGAAGACATTGAGTTGTACTCGGGGATGTAGAAAGATGGAAACAGAGCTGGCATCTACTTTGTACAACATCTTTGACATCGGTTATTCCATTTTCTTATGTAGGGTCCCTTAGTCTGTCTGTATTTTTATTTTCACCAATATTTCTAAGTTTGTGTTCTTCCTCCTCTGTTTAATGGATAATATTCAGCCCCTTTTTATATCCTTTGGGAATAATCTTTTTAGATGACTGTATTTGCTCTTATAAATTCTATTTTTCCTTTGTGTTAAATTGCCACATTACTCCAAAAATATTATAAGAATGTATATCATTCAGCTATTGACATATTTAAAGAAAGACATACATGTGTGTATATCTATATATACTCATATATATCTCCACATTCATGTCTGCTTAATGTCCACTCTAATAGAATTGCCATGAAAAATCATGTAAACTTATATGTCCACTATCATTTTACATACCTTTAGTTTTATATATGGCTATCGTAATTTTTCTTTGAAAACATATATCTTATGGTGAGACACATGACTATGTTAAGGGATAAATTATTTGATGTTATTTTACAATAATCACTGATAGCTGGGACAGGAGTAGGAAAAAATTCCCTGTAACTTAATAGAAGATCTAACATTTCCATTTCTTTAAAGCAGCAACAAAGAAGTTTGTGCTCCCTATTCTGATAAGCTTATGGCAATACAGACAAGAAACATGGGGAAGCAGAGACACAGACTTGCAATGTGGGTTGACAATGAATACAGGCCCCTCTCCACTACTGATTAATTTCCAGGTGATCTTATCACCTGCCAGAGCAGGAAGAAAGGCTGAGGGTGCCTTATAGGGAAGAAAAATCAGGCTTTGAGTTCTGGGCACCCGGATGTTTGACTCTTTCAGGTACTTTGCTCATTTTGGTGATACCATTTTGTGAGGAATTTT
Source organism: Mandrillus leucophaeus (assembly GCF_000951045.1). Lineage (NCBI taxonomy): Eukaryota > Metazoa > Chordata > Mammalia > Primates > Cercopithecidae > Mandrillus > Mandrillus leucophaeus. The sequence continues at coordinate 975,005 of NW_012106030.1, read as the reverse complement.
GTTTAGTTTTTCTATCAGTATTTCCCCTCACACTTCAGTAAAATGTAAAATAAACTTAACTGACTGCCAAAACCAAGCTTATAAGTAAACAGTACTAGAGAGAGCAGAGCAGAGCAGAGTGCTGAGCGGAAAGCCATGGAGAGGAATGAGAGTCTAGCCTCACAAAAGCCTTAATAGGAGCCGCTTTGAAATGACTAACAATAACAGACTAAAACATTCAGGAAGAAAAAATAATGTTTAAAAGGTTATAAAGCAAAGAGGCTAGTAGCAAATATATGACACAAAATGTTCTGAAGCTGCTTCGCCGCTCTCTCTCTCTCTCTCTCTCAAAGCTATTTTGGCTTGGTTTCAGGTTCCAGGACATGGCTCAAAGGGACCCTCTGTCTTTTGGAAACTTTGTGCCAAGAATCCTGGATCCAGAATGCCTCTGGGAGCCTGGCTTGGTTCTGGGGAGTTGGCGCAGACTCTGGAGACTACACAGAGAAAATATATATTTTTTAAATTCTAAAAGCTTCATCCTCCCCATCAGCTGGTTTCACCTCTTTACTTTTTCTTCTCAGTTTCAGATATCCTGAGGTAGATGAAAAGCAACCAGCGAGGCAGAATGGTAAGCAAGAGATGATTTTCCAAAGTTCTTAGAGCAAACATTATAGGGAAGAACATGAGTTAACATTGGTCAGGCCTCCAAGAAAATCTTGAAATCTCTGTTCCTGTCTAAACCTTTTAGTCATTGTTCCTGTCAACATTTATTTTTCCCTTTATCCAAATTCCTATGGCTCCTACAGTCTCTACATTGGTGCTGATTTTTAGATGTATATTTTTTTACATGTTAGAATTATCATGAGAGATTTTAAGTGTTCATGGCCTCATCATAGTATGGTGTCTGCTTCTTAGGGTTTTCACTCCACCTGTTGATAAAACAAGTATGGGTAGAATATGGCAAATAAATTGTATATTCTGACTATACAACTATTATACACCAAAAAAGTTGAAGAAAAATATTGAAAAGAAGGTTGATACATTTATAAGTTGCATTATCTATGATCACTTAGGGTCAAAGCTTGTCAATAAATGTTCATAACTCACACAATGGAAGTACATTCTTATTTAACAGTATGAAGGAAAACAAGCAAGAAAATATCGACAGGATAACATTGAGGAAGGAAGGGTACAGGAAGAAAATACAGGAAAGTTTCTACTATTCACATTAAGGAACCAATAGATATTGTCTAAAGAAATGAATGTCTAAAGATATAGCAGAGGAAATAGAGACCAGCAAACCACAGCTTATGCCAAATCTAATTCCTGCCTGTTTTCATATGACCTACAAAATATGTTTTTTTCATTTTTTAATTGTTGAAAAAAATCAGAGGATAATAGTTCCACACATGTGAAAATTGTATAAAATTTAGGATGCAGAATCTACAATAAAGTTTTTCTGGAATGCAATCATACTCGCTCATCTGCAAATGATCTACAGCTGCTTTCATGTTATAATGGCACAGTTGTGACAGAGATCCTATGGCCTGTATTTTCTAATTCTAGTAATTAGAAAAATGATGGATTTAATATAGAGAAACAAAAGACGTTTCTTTGAAAAAAGAACAAAATATTAGGTAACTTAATCAAGAAAAAAGGCAAAAAAATTGCAATTAAAAACAAGCAATGAAACATACAACCAGATAGTAAAAAGGAAATGACCACATAGGAAGAGAGGAAATTAAAGATTCATAAGAATTCTAAATTGAAAAGCTTGGATGAAATAGTTATCTTTTAGGGAAAATATCATTTACACAAAATGACAACACAAATGACAGAAAATCTAAACACAACTACTTCAAGAAAGGCAATAGACAAAATTATGCAAAGGTTATTCCCAGCAAAGTGGCAGATTTGGACAGTTTCATAAAGGAATTCAAATATCTTAAAAGCAAACAATGCTAATGCTATTTAAATTCTTCTGGAAAAGACTAGACAAAAGAAAATCTCCAAATTCTTTTTGGAAAGGGGGTATAAAATTGGTAATGAAACCTAATAAAGATGTACACACAAACAAAACTATAGATTAAGCTCAGTTATAAATAAAAACAGAAACATTCTAAAGAAATTTTTAGCAAATGAAATTCAAAGGCTTGTGAAAAGAATCATTATTTTGTAAAGAAGAATTTATTTTAGAAGTACAACCATCAGGAAAATGCAAATCAATATCACCTTACATCTATTAGGATGCCTATTATCAAAGAAACCAAAAGATAACAAGTGTTAGTGACTATGTGGAGAAAAAGGAATCTTTACACACTGTTGGTGGGAATGTAAATTGGTACAGGCATTACGAAAAACAGGATGCAGCATTCTCAAATTGAAAGTATAACTACCATATGATCCAGCAATTCCACTTCTGGGTATTTACTCAAAGAAAATAAAATTAGAATCTCTAAGAAATATCGGCATTCACATGTTCATTGATCGCATCATTATGCACAACAGTCAAGATGTGGAGACAACCTAAATGTACACGAACAGATAAATGGATAAAGAAAACATGGCATATACAGACAATGGGATATTATTCACCCTTTAAGAAGAAGGAAATCCTGCCATCTGCAACAAAATGAATGAACATGGAGGGCATTATGCTAGGTGAAATAAGCCAGACACAGAAGGACAAATTCTACATGATCCTATTTATATGAGAAATCTACAATAGTCAAACTCATAGAAGCAGATGGTAAAATACTGGTTGCCAGTGTCTGGGGGGAAGGGGAAATGAGGAGACACTTTTCAAAACGTACAAAGTTCTAGTTATGCAAGATGAATAATTTCTACTGATCTGCTATGCAGCATAATGTCCATAATTAACAGTATGGTATTGTATACTTAAAATTTTGCTAAAAGGTAGATCTTATGTTAAGTGTTCTTATCATAAACATAGATAAACAAAGACGGTGGGAGAAACCTTTTGAAAGAGAGGGATATAATAATGGCATTGATGTAGTGATGGTTTCACTGGTGTATTCTTAACTCCAAAGTCATCAAGTTGTATATGTGAAATATGTACAGCTTTTTGTATATATTCATACCTCCATAAAGTATTTCTTTAAATAAGTACAAGGATGGTTTGTTATTCTGAAATTTGTTAATAGACAGCTTATAATGTTGAAGAAACATTGTGATCATTTTCATATATGTCAAAAAGACATTTGACAAAGTATAACAGCCATTCTTCACAAAAACATTCAGTTCAGTCAGGATGTATACACACTTTTTAAGCACAGGAAACATATTTATCTCAATCCAAAAAGTCAATATCATGCTCAGTTGAGACATACTACTAAAATCAAAATCAAGATGTTCACTACTACCTCTACTATCCCACAAAGTACTGGAATTACTAGTCAATATGATTAGACAATGAAGGAAAATTAGAAGCGTAAATACTAAACAGTAACTGTGTCGAGATGACATCATAGTATATTTGAAAACCCAAGAGAATCAACTTAAACACTACAAAGAGTGAGAGAATTCAGGAAAGTTATAGTGTAAAAATTTTAATAAATAGAAAGTAATAGATTATTATGTACAAATAGCAAGGAGTTAGAATATATAATGGGAAAACATTTAAAACAGCAAAGCAATACCTCTAGAAATACATGTAATAAAAATGTAGAAACCAATATGAAGAAAAATTAAAACACTTCCCAAATGTGAAAACAAAGATGGACTTTTTAGTAAATGGTGTTGATATTACACATCTGGGAAAAAAAAAAAAAAAAGGTGGAATCTACACTTTATACTAAACATCAGGAATAATTCCAAATAAACAAATTTCTTTTTTAAAATTAAAGAAGAAAAGTTTTTAAAATAGTAGGAAAAATGGGAAAATTCATATATAAATCTGAAGTGGGGGATTCCCTTTTAACCAGCAACTCAAAACCTAAATGATAAAAGATGACATAATAAAACAGAAAAGAAACTTCTTCAAGCAAAAATGAAAAACAAAAACCAACACAATAGCATAATAAATAAAGACACGAATATACATAGGGCAGGGAATAATTGCAATTTCTAGCACAGCCACAGGAATACTTTTTCCTAATATATAAATAGTTTCCCCAAATTAACAGTAAAAGATAATTGTATAGAAAAAAAAAATAGATTGAATGGACAGCTCAAACATAAAAAATGATGAGGTTCACTTCTAATACAGTAAAACCACATAGATATACCATTCTTCATCTATCAGGTTAATTCAGATGCTACAGTTTAGAAGGCCCCCTTGGTGATGCTGAGGGACATAGGCATTCTGCTACAGTGCTGATAGAAGCATGCATTGCCAGGGAGCTTTCCCACCACTGTCCTGGGAGATCCTGATCACCTCAGCCCTCCGGCAGCTAGACGGATCCTGATCAATTACAGCTCCTAGGCTTGTTGCCTTTGGCCATAAGTCATCTTTTATACAGCTCCAAATCTTTTCCAGTTTAACCCATGGGTTATTTGATGGTTGTATTTACGATGAGTTTTATGATATGAAAAAGCTTGGGAAGACCTGTAATAGTCAATTTGATATTACCTGTCAAAATTATGAATTTATATAACTTTTGACCCATTTCCAATTTGGGAATTAATCCAGGAGATATACCTGCACATGTATTTAATGAAATATATTCAAGGTTATCCTGCGTGTCAGAATTTGTAATAGTGAAATACTGGAAGCAACTCAAATGTCCATTGAGAGTTCAATAAAGAGAAATTAGGATCATTCAAACAATGGAACACTACGAAGTGACACTTAAAAAAAAATCATGTGCTAGTTTGGAAAGATGCCAAGTAAACTATTAATTTTTTAAAAAGGAGAGAGAAGAACAATGTATATAATATGCTAACTTTAGTCAAAAAATGGTGAGAAATAATATATATTCACATTTGCTTGCATAGCATTAGTAAGTGAAGGATACATAACTAGAAGGACTTTCCTGGGGTCAGGCGATGTGGGCTGTGAACTAGTAAATGGCGATCAGAGGTAGGATCAAGATATTTTGCTGAATATATTTCTGTACTTTTCAATTGTTCTTATTTGTGAACAATGTAAATGTGTCACCATACCAAAACTATTAAAACAAACAAAATGCAGCAGCATTTATTTTCAAAACAAGGAATTAGGACAAGTGGTAGAATTGGTGATAAAACCTGTTATGTCAAATGTGAGACACAAAGAAATACATACTGAATCCCTACAAGATACCCTGGTCAGGAGGTGGTAAGTGTGGTAAATGCTCCTGAACAATTGTCTTTTCCCACTACCACTGGAGATGTCACACCCTGCTCTGATTTTTGGTCACACCCTACTCTGATGCTTTAAGGAGACAAGAGGGCAGCTTCTCATCTGGCTTATTCACTTTCCCCTCAGTCACATTCGAAGTAGCCACATAGGGGTATTACTCTTGACTTTTAAGGAAAGCTAGCACCGATTCCTTTAGAATAGGAAGTCGAGCCAAATCATGATGCTAAGGCAATAGGCTATGAAGATCCCAGACTCTGGGGGAGCCTGCTGGGGTTGAGTCCAGCTTCTACCTTTAGAGACTTTTTACCTTGCTGTTTCATCTCCTCATCAGGAAAAAATAAACTATAATATTACCTACCTCAGAGTGCTCATTAGAATTAATCCATAAAGAGTGTTCAGAAGAGTGTGTGTCAGTTAGAAGGGGCTCTGTGTTAGTTATTATTCTCTTCATAATGCAACTTTTGCAATCAATAATGTCTTATACTATTAGACCACAGACACTTGAGGACCTGTGATGTGTGACTTCTTTACCCTGCACTGCACCTGGAGTTTTGTTGCATATAACCCACTGCTTTTTAAGTTGAACAATATCAAAGTTTTCTGACATCTATTTAGTTCTCTAAAAAGGCCAATGAACAGGATGTGTTAAGGTTGCAGATTGTGCTGACTTACTACAGTGCAGTGACAAATATCCCAAGCTTTGGAATCAGATAACTGGAGATTACATACCAGCTCCACGAATTACCTACATGTCTCTGTCTTGGTTTCCTCACCTCTATTAGCCTAACACCAGGCTCACAGGGGCACTGGGAGAATGATGAGATGCTGCTTGTGCAGTGCTGGGCAAATAACTAGTAGGGGCTAATTAAGTAGATGCTATTTTTTTTCTTTCACTATGTCATCATGACCCATCTCAGAGACATCTAGCATGCAATAAATAAGAGGAGGGAAAAAATGCAATCCAAAGACAAATTCCCAGAATTAATGAATAATATTGAAGTGGAAGAAAGGCTGAGGTTAATTTTTTGGAAAACTTTCATCTCATCCATTGCCAGATTCCATTCCAGAGCTATAAAGGTCAGAATTGGTATCATTTTCTAACATCAGAGGTTCATTATACTCTCTCCAAACTCTATGAAACATCAATTGTGTTTTATTCCTCAGATCTTGGCTCTTAGAGGAATACTCTCGTTTTTATAAATAGTACAAGGTCACATGTTACAAAAGCCGTACAATTCACAGGGGATACTCTTGTGAGGGGCTGCAGCTGTCCCAGATTTTACTGATGAAAGCTTTGCTTCTTTCTCACCCCAATGTTATTTAGTGTTCATTTGATAAATTTTATTTTACTATAATAATAATTCAAATTAAGTTCAGAAATATAACCATGTTGTTCGTTGCCTCTCTTGTTGTCTCCAAATCTCCTGGTAAAAGGCCTTTATACAATTTGCCAAAAGGCAGATATTCTTAAGCTGCCTTCCTGCTGTTTAAGTTAAGTTCCTCCAGATAAATGTGGAGCTCAAGACGATAACTTCCTTGAGTGGCCTATTAAGTGAAATTCTGCTGTCCGACCCACATCCCTGGAGTCCAGGCAATCGGATTATGGATTTCTGGACGACAAGGTGTTACTTTGTTTCAGTATCAATCTGTTCCAAGTCCTTGGGGAGGCCACAGTGATGAGATGTTATCTCTAATGAACTTAATATTAAATAATCTACTGAACCAATGCAAGTCTCAAGTTATGAAATGTATCATGGTGGATAGACCATCTGTCAGGATATAAACTGTTTTGATCAAAAATATACGTGTGTGAGAGTTTATAACAAATTTCACAGCACAGTAGAAATACTTGTATCACAATGATAGAGATGCATAGTATACATAGAGTAGTCCCCCCTTATTCACTGGGGACACATTTTGAGACCCATAGTGGATGCCTGAAATCACAGATAGTACCAAACCCTATATATACTATGTTTTTCCTGTATATACTTACCTATGATAAAGTTTAATTTATAAATTCGGTTTAAAGTTTAATTTATGAATTTAACAATAACCAATAATAAAATAGAACAAGTCTAACAATGTGCCAGCACCACTACACTTGTGCTTAGGGGCCATTTTTAAGTGAAATAAGGGTTACTTGAACATAAGCAATGTGATTCCATGACACTCCCCTGGTAACTGAGATGGCTCCGAGGTGACTAACAGGTGCGGAGCGTTTGTGGATATGCTGAACAAAGGGATGATTCAAATCCCAGGTGGGATGCAGCAGATAGCATGAGATTTTTGTCATGCTCCTTAGAACGATGTGCAATTTAAAACCTATGAATTGTTTATTTCTGGAATTTTCCATTTTCTGACCACAGTTGATTGTGGGTAACTGGAACCACAGAAAGTAAAACCTTGGGTAAGAGGGGACTGACATATAAGTGTCATTAGAAGTATTGCACGTATACTGCTACAAATATATGCATATGTATAATTTCACCTGTCATCTAAAGGGATAATGACATCTCATAGTGTAGGTGTTACATATTGTCTTTACAAGTCCAAGCATAAATATTGAAGAGGAAGATCAGTTTAAAGCTTAATTTTACTTGCCTCTCTCAGGATGTAAAAAATAATAATAAAATAACAATGTTATCAGATCCTGGATACTAGGCATTCTTCACAGCATCTTTAAAATTCTACTTCTTGACTAAGATAATGCTGCAGACAGACTTGCTGAACCAGCTAATTGAATATATTTAAGCAATATTAACATTAGTGATATCAGGAACCTTGAAATGAAAGGCAGCTGAAATGTCATCTTTTCAACCAAATGTACCTTATATAAATAAGTTCTAACTTGGGTTTATTGACTCAACCCCCTGTTTTTATTGTTTCACTTATCAGGGACTCTTGGAGGGATTTCATGTCAGGTAGAGTGAGTCATTGTGGTGACATGATAAGCCATGTATTCTGGGGTACACATAATTGCCTCTTATTTACATTGTATGATATAATAACGTGGATTAAAATTGGTTCTGGTACCAGACTCAAGAGCACTCAAACTGTATTATTTTTATCTTGCCTTGTGCTCAACTTGGATTTTATTAAACTGAAAGCTGGCACCATTTTTCTATAATCACACACATCCTACTGCAGATGTTGTATAGTCCTTGAAAGAAAATAAAGACTGTGTTTTATACATCTTTGTACTTCTCGTAGCACCTGTGCAGTGCTTTTCTGTGTGCAGGATTCCTAATAAATGCTTGATGAAGGTATAAATGATTTATTTAGAAAATCTTTATCTAACTCATAGAATTAAAGGAAAATTCTACCTAGTGCTATAACTTACTTGCAAATCAATATTTGTATTTCTTTTAAAAAGCATGAGATTCATGGAATAATTGGAGTCTGCTATTTTTTCATGTGGCTTTGATGTAGATAATTCTCACAAGGCATACATGGAAAGATGAATTTAATGAATGTTTCTTTTTAGGTCAGATTTTCTAGAGGACTTTGCCAATGGTTAAGGATCAAATGCAAATGCTACATGAGTCCTTCCTCTCAGTATTTTCCCTACTGTTCTTTATTTCTCTAAGTGGTAAATGTTCATTTGAATGTTAAACTCTAAAATTCAATTTTTGTTTACTAGCACCACTGCAATTTTGAGGAGGACACAATTCACATTCTATCTTTCTCAGAACTTTAAACAAAACTTTGAGGCTGTGTAACATTTCTCTGAAATCCACTGAAAACAAATAGACAAAGAGATGATACCATTTTGAGTAGTAACTGTTCTTAAGAAAGACAATCAATATCATCAATATCAACATAATGAGATCGGTTTGTTCATTCCATTAGAACCTAGGAACCCTTAGGCCAAACCCATGGATTAATACTCAATGAATTGGTTCTACTTATTGTGGGGATCAGGCTTGTGCATACATGCTCTACCACTAATCAACAAAGGGATACGTGATAAATCAGTGCTCATCATAACTACCAACAAAACAACTCAAGACAAGCTCCACGTTTGGTAAATCCATAGTCTCTACCTTATTACCTGTTTCTCAGTACCTATACCTGGTACTGTTCCAGGTACGTAGAATGCATCAAATGAACACAGGTACACAAGTCACACTCTCACTTTCCTTTGCTCCCCATGCTGTACTGTTTGTTCTTCCTTATCCACTGCTCATTTCCACATCATGGCCTTCCTTCATTTTTTTCTGTGGGGTTTGAGTATTTCTTCGTTTGATTCCTTTTCCTTTCCTCACTCTCTTCTCCTGCCTAATTCCTACTCAACATTCAGATCTCACTTTAAATGTCATTTCTTCTTAATTTCTCTGATATTTTCCTTATTTATATTTGACAAGAATGCTTAAAATCATATGCATCTCCTCTGTAAAACCTCATAATTATGATAGAAATAATTGTGAGATTGGTCATAAATCATGTGTCTTCTCCACTAGAGTGGAAGGTCCGTCACAGCGAGGACACTGTTTTCTTATTTACTCTTCTATTCCCAACATATAATAAAAATTTAATTAGTATTTATTGCATAGATGAATCCATATCTATCTATATATATAGATATAAAATACGTAATGCTGTTCTTATACTTTTAGGTTACTATAGGAAATGTTGTAGTACTTAATATGCAATAATTAGACTTTGCTAAATGAGCACATAATATTGTATTACGTATCTATGGAAAAAAAGAGTTTTGAAATATGAGAAAAAAGCATAGACTGTGAAGTTAAAAGAAAAAGAGCAGGATACATGATTGTACATACAATATGGCCTAATTGGTATCTACATAGAAAAACCCAGAAAGAAAATTCACTGAAATGCATAAAGCGGCATTTGGATGATGAGACTAGGGATATTTTACACTTTTAATACAGTTTTGTAGTTTCTATATTTTTTGTAATTACCATAAATTGAGAAAATAAAGCTATTGGAAAAATAAACATTTAAATTATGTATTAATCCTTGGTTGAGCATCTTTTTTCCAGACACTGGGCAAAAGCAAGCAGTGACAATAAAAATAGTCTCTGTCTGTTTGAATGTACATCCTTATGGAGGAAGTATACAAGAAATCAGCAAACAAACAAATAAGAGAATGTCACATAGAAATAAGTGCTTTAAAGAAATAATACAGGTCATTGGGACAGAAAATGAGTGATGGCAGAATTTTAGACAGGGGGTTCATGATGGGCTGTTCATGACAAAAATAATAGCTAACCATTTTTAAACAACTGCGTTGTACCAGCCAACCTAATTGTCCAATTAAATGCTTGATCTCATTTTTTTCTCACAATATTCCTAGAAGAGAGGTGTTATTCTTATCCTATTTTAACACACAAGGAAGTAGAGGTTTAGAGATATCACATAATTAAGATTTAACAGCCAATTTGTCATCTACCTCAGTGCAGTGTTTATCACATTGTAATTATTTATTTCATTCTCTGTCTTCACTATAATACTCTCTGTTTCATGACTGCTGGGGTAAAGTCTCAAAGTACTTTATATCTTAAGCACATATTCCAGAGACTGAAACAGAATTGAATCTCAGCATACTTTTTGTTAGATGAGCAAATATATGAGTCAAAAAGTTAAGACGAAGGAGAAAACTCACCATAAGAGAAAGGTAGTATTATTCTGAAAATTTATGAAAAAGTATACCTCATAAAATGAGTGGAAAATTATTCTGTAATGTATCTGTTAATGTTCTCAATATGATAGGAAAAAATGTATATGAAATAATAATAGAAGTTCATCAAAAATAATAAATAGGCCAGGCGTGGTGGCTCACGCCTGTAATCCCAGCACTTTGGGAGGCCAAGGTGGGCAGATCATGAGGTCAGGAGATCGAGACCATCCTGGTTAACACGGTGAAACCCCGTCTCTACTAAAAATACAAACAAAATTAGCCAGACGTGGTGGCGGGCGCCTGTAGTCCCAGCTACTTGGGAAGCTGAGGCAGGAGAATGGTGTGAATCCGGGAGGCAGAGCTTGCAGTGAGCCGAGATTGTGCCACTGCACTCCAGCCTGGGCGACAGAGTGAGACTCTGTCTCAAAAATAATAATAATAAAAAATAAATGAAACATTAAGGCAAATTATAGATTAAATTTTTAAAAGAGCTAGTTGATTTTTTAAAACTCTAATCTCATGACAGAGTAACTAGTTGATTTTATTAAAAACCTACACAGAAGTTTAAAAATATAGTAAGAAATTCGGAATCTTAACTAGAGGATTTCAAAGCTTTAATGAGGGAATTTAATATACCACTTTCAAACTTCATCAACCTAAGTACCTGAAAATTATACAAGAGAATAGAGCTTTTGAATATGTAACACAATTAATAAATTCAACCTGATAGCATATAAGAACTTTATAAAAAAGAAAAGCTATAAAATTTGTAAGAGTTATCTAGAACAAAGCTGTAATAAATGATGAGTCATATATTACTGTAAGAGGAGAGTGAATATTATAAAGATATCAATTCATCTGTATTAAATGTACAGGCTTAAATGTTATTCCAAATAAAACTTAAATATATTTAACTTTAGGGCTTTGAAAAAAATGACTTAAAGCCTTTCTGAAAAATAAAGTTTCAAATAGATTAGAAAAAGCATCACTAGAAAAGACATGAGGAGGGGATAATCATATTAGGTACTGCTGTACATTTGAACACCATAACAATTTAATCAACAGAGCACAAAGACCAACGGCGGGAATACAGAGAAGTATAACATGGTAGTTAAGGCCACGAATGTTGATTTATGAAAAACAAGATTTAGAGACTTCTTTTTTTCAGCTCCTTTACCTAAGCAGCTTGGAAGTCATCATTCTCATCCTTACTGTCAGGCCTCTGAGCCCAAGTCTGCATTTATACATGCAGATGGCCTGATGCAACTGAAGAACCACAAAAGACGTGAAAATGGCCAGTTCCTGCCTTAACTAATGACATGACCTTGTGAAATTCCTCCTCCTGGACAATGAGTCTCAGAAGCTCCCCGCACTGAGCACCTTGTGACTCCCGCCCCCGCCAGAGAATAACCCCCTTTAACTGTGATTTTCCACTACCTACCCAAATCCTATAAAACTGACCCACCCCTATCTCCCTTTGCTGACTCTCTTTTCGGACTCAGCCCACTTGCACCCAAGTGAAATAAACAGACTTGTTGCTCACACAAAGCCTGTTGGTGGACTCTCTTCACACAGACACGCATGACACTTACAAGAAAAGAGCTGAACAAACTTAAAATCATGGACAGTTCTTTAATTTATTATATAATTGAGATCCCAGAGTAAACTCCCACCCTATACAATCTACAGACAGATGAATATGAAGTATCACATCCCAGATAAGCTAACCTTGGGCAAAAGTCACTGCAGCCATGAACTGGTAGAAACACTTAAATGGTAATGTTAATGAATTGTTAGAGACTGAGTATGGATTAGCCTAAGGGTAAGAAATTCCTTGGACACCTCACCTTAGGAGGGCCACAACACTTTTACCTCCAGGAATCCCATCAGGTTTTCAAGGATTGAAGACTCATGAAAAATTCCCTCATGTCTAGCACAGGGAATGAGAAAAGTAATCATTTAGAAATGCACCTAGAATGTTTTCCATAAGAAACATCCTCAAATATAGTTAATTTATCTTTGACAGAAGCACAAAGGCAAATCAATGAAAAAAAGATAGTATTTTCAATAAATGGCACTGGAACAATTGGACAGCCATATGTATTGGCAACAGAATTTAGACATAGACCCTACACTTTTTACAAAAGTGCCTTAAAATAGATTATAGACCAATTTATATAATACAAAACTATAACATTTCTAGAATATGACAAAGAAAACATAGGTTACTTTGGATTCAGTGATGAGCTTTTAAATACAACATAAAGAGCATGATGCATAAGAGAAAAATTGATGTTTGACTTTATTAAAATTAAAAACTTCTCTGTGAAAGACACTGTTAAGAAAATGAAATGGCAAGCCACAGACTATGAGAAAATATATGTAAAACACCTCACAAAGGACTTGTATCCAAAATATACAAAGAACACTTAAAAGTCAATAATAAGAAAACTAACAACTCAAAGATCTGAACGGACATCTTATCAAAAAAGATATACAGATGAAAATAAGCATATGAAAGATGCTCAATGTTATATATCATCAGGGATTTGCAAATTAAAGCAATGAGAAGATACCAGTACAAAACCATAAGAATGTTAAGTCCAAAAAACTAACAATACCAAATGCTGACAAGGATGTGGAGCAACAGGAACTCTCATTCACTGCTGGTAGGGATGAAAAATTGTAGTTACTTTGGAAAATAGTTTGTCAGTCTTATAAAACTAAACATTGTCTTGCCATAAGATTCAACAATTAAACTCCTTGGTATTTGCCTAAATGAGCTAAAAGCTGTCCACATAAAGTTTACACATAAATGTTTATAGCAGTTTTATTCATAATTGTTCAAATTTGGAAGCAACCAAGATGTACCCCAGTAGGCACTAGGTAAATAAACTGTGCTACATCCAAACAATAGACATTTACTCAATGACTTGAAAAGAAATAAACTATCAAGCCATGACACAGGCAACATTAAATACATATTTTTAAATGAAAAAAGCCAATCCTAACTATATGACATTATGAAAAAGGCAAAACTATGGAAACATTAAAGAGATCAGTGGTTGTCATCGTTTTGGGGGAAAGGTATGAGAGACAGAATAGGTAGAATACAGACAATTTTCAGGACAGTAAAACCATCTTTCAGGACACTGTGATGGTGGATATTTGGCATTGTGCATATGTCAAAAATCTTATAGAACTTTACAACACAAAGATTGAACCATTATACAGGCAAATGAAAAAAAAATATATCATGTAGGAGATCATGGGATCCCAGGAATGAATGAAGACTGACAATAGAATATAACTGTGTTACAAATGTATGAAACAGCCTCACTGAAAGGAGTGGGAGAAAAGGTGCTACCCTAAGTAACTGGAAATGAATGGAGTTTGTAAGACTTAAGAAAAAAGGAACTGGGTAATATAAGGAGTAGCCTGCTCCACCATGGACCTCCCACAGACACTTGAGCTGGCAGGAGGAGCTGCTCTGAGAGGTGGTAGGAGCAGTACTTTAGCCTGTGTAGAGCCCAGACGGTTTGGTACAGAAATGTCTGCAGGGTAGCACTGGAGTGGACCAGGTATGCCCAGTCCCCAAGCCCTGCCATGTTCCTCCAGGAGACTTTGGCCAGAGGGGGACTGTTGGACCTGGACAGAGCAGGGCGGTCTTGCCCATGTAATGGAACCAGTTTCAGCTGAGTGTCCTCCTGGCTGCTGGCCTCTTCCCAAGGCCCCCGGCCTGGCCATACCCGCTGACATCCGATGCCCAACCAGGGTGCTTCCTGGAGACCCTCATCATAGTTCTTTCACCAGCAGGTGGCACCTGACCATCAGAGAGCTCCAGCAGAACAGCGCCCGTCCTCCCCGCAGTGGGCACAACCCCACCCCACCCCAGTGTAGACTCTCTTATACTGCTTAGCTGGCACACACTCACCCATAACCCCCACTTCTCGCCATGGCTTTGCTGGTGTGTGCACACAGATGAGCCTGGCATTCTCTCCCCTGCTGGTGTGTGTAAATGCACATAACCCAACACTGCTGCCAGCGTGACCACAATTCACTGTCCTCCCAACCCCCAAAACGTTTCCATTCAGCCATGCTGCCATTGCTGCCATAAACACGTGCATTGGCAACAGTGATCCACACACACACGCACACAGTCACGCCACTGCCACTGGCACTAATGAGTTCATGGACACCAGCGGCTCCACTTTACCACCGGTACAAATGTGCACACAGATGCCAGCAGCCATGCCCCCACACCTGTGCCAAAACCACCACCAGCATGAATGTGTGCATGGACATCAGAATTTCCTCCCAACCTCCATGCCACCACTGCCACCACTGCAGTCATGTGAGTGGATACCAGTGGCCATGCTCCCCCAGGACTCTCACCACCAGTGGTGCAAACGCACAAATGCTGGCAACTCCACCCCGCCCCCTGGCAGTGTGAATGCACACACAGAGCTAGCAGACATGGGGCAGCACCGCACCACTGCCCAGGCAACTGCAGGCATGGACACTGACAACCATTCCCCAACCTGAGCTCCACTGACAGCATCCGCACATGTAGGAAAGTTGCAGGCCATTTCCACCAGTACCCCACCTGCATCAGTCTGTTCTCGCATTGCTATAGAGAACTACCTGAGACTGGGTAATTTATAAAGAAAAGAAGTTTAATTGACTCACAGTTCTGTAGGCTGTACAGGAAGTATGGCTGGAAAGGTCTCAGGAAACTTATAATCATGGCGGAAGGCAAAGGCGAAGGAGTCATGTCTTACATGGCTGGAGAAGGAGGAAGAGAGAGAAGGGGGGGGTGCTACACGTTTCTGAACAACCCCATCTTATGAGAACTCATTCACCATCACAAGAATAGCAAGGGAAGCTGGCCCCCAGGATCCAATCACCTTTCATCAGGCCCCTGCTCCAACACTGGGGATTACAATTGAACATGAGATTTGGGTGGGGACACAAAATCCAAGCCATGTCACCACCCTAGCCAATGTGCATGCACCCCACTTTACTGCCACAGCCGCTGGCATACCTCAGTAAGCATGGATCCTGCTGCCACCGCCCCAAAGAAGTGCTTTGGCCAGCAGAATGGCAGCACCCAAGCCCCTCCAGTGCAGTAGGTTCGTAACCTCCAGGAGCTAGAGAACAAAGCCGGGGGCCCAGTACCAGCTCCCAAGAGTTAGAGCACACACATCAGGAGTGCTGAGCGGAGCCCTGGAGCCCTAAAATCTTCCAGAAATGAACCCAGTCAACTGAACCTACCTTATACCACAATCAACCCCCCAAGATAATCAAAGATGATAAAGGAAAAAAAAAAGGTCAATCCATTCAGAGGAGGGCAACTTCAAAGACTGGAGGAATATCACCTCAGACAGATGAGAAGGAACCAGTACAAGAACTCTGGCAACTCAGAAAGCCAGAGTGTCTTCTTACCTCCAAATAACTGTGCTAGTTAACCAGTAATGATTCTTAACCAGACCGAAATGGCTGAAATGACAGAAATAGAATTGAGACTATGGATAGGAACAAAGATCACTGAAATCCAGGAGAAAGTTGAAACCCAATCCAAGGAATTTAGGGAATACAATAAAAATGATTTAAGAGACAAAATGTTAAAAAATGGCCATTTTAGGAAAGAACCAAACTTATCTGCCTGAGCTAAAAGACTTACTTCAAGAATTTCAGAGTACAACTGCAAGTATTAACAGCAGAATCGACTAAGCTGTGGAAAGAATCTCAGAGCTGGAAGACTGGTTCTTTGAAATAACTCAGTCAGATTAAAAAAGAATAAATAAAGAAGAATAAGAGAAATATGAGATTACATAAATAAACCAAATCTATGACTCACTGGTGTTCTTGAAAGAAAGGGAGAGAAAGCAAACAACTTGGAATATATATTTTAGGATATCATTCATGAAAACTTTCCCAACCTAACTAAAGAGCTTCTACACAGCAAAAGAAACCATCAACAGAGTGAACAGACAACCTACAGAATGGGAGGAAATATTCACAAACTATGCATCCAACAAAGGTCTAATATCCAGAATCTATAAGGAACTTTAACAAATCAACAAGCAAAAAACAACCCCATTAAAAAGTGGGTAAAGGACATGAACAGGTAGTTTTCAAAAGGAGACATACATGCAGCCAACAAACATATGAAAAAAATCTCAATATCACTCATCATTTGAGAAACGCAAATCAAAGCTACAATGAGATACCATCTCACACCAGTCAGAATGGCTATTATTAAAAAGTCAAAAAATTATAGTTTCTGGTGAGGTTGCAAAGAAAAGGGAATGCTTATACACTGTTGGTGGGAATGTAAATTAGGTCAGCCATTGAGGAAAGCAGTTTGGTGATTTCTTAAAGAACTCAAAACAGAATTACCATCCAACCCAGCAATCCCATTATTGGGTATATACCTAAAGGAATATAAATTATTCTACCGTAACAACACATGCATGCCTATGTTCATCACAGCACTATTCAAAATAGCAAGGATGTAGAATCAACCTAAATTTCCATCAACAGTAGCCTGGTTGAAGAAAATGTGGTATATACACTCCATGGAATATTACACAGCCATAAAAAGGAACAAGATCATGTCCTTTGCAGAAACATTGATGCAGCTGGAGGCTATTATCCTAAGCGAACTAATACAGGAGCAGAAAACCAAATATCACATGTTCTCACTTTTGAGTAGAAGCTAAATATTAAGTACACATGGACATAAAGAAGGGAACAACAGACACTGGGGCCTACTTGAGGGTGGAGCATGGGAGAAGTACTACCTACTAAGTACTATGCTTATTACCCAGATTACAAAATAATCTGTACACAAAACTCCCATAACATGCAATTTATCAATACAACAAACCTGCCCACATACCCCGAACCTAAAATAAAAGTTAAAAAACATTATAGATTTACTAAAGAGAACAAATAGATTGAAATGCAGACTTCAGTGTAGAGAAAATATTTGTCAGTGAAAGATCACTTAACTATCCATTATTTGGCAAATTAACAAAGACTTTTATAAATGCAAATATGTAGTGCAAATAAAGGTATGAGGATATAGGCATCCTAAATATTTTTCTTTGGAGTATACAGGAGTATATTTTGCTAAGCATCTTGGAACTATGTATTAAAATTTCAAAATTTCCTGTTTTCTCTAACAAAGATTTATATACAGAAATGAACAGTTGTTCTTATCTTATAAAAAGCTGGAAACAATCTAAATATCCCCAAATAGATAAATGGTTAAATGGTTTTTAGAATATTCATAGAGTGTTGAACAGCTATCAAAATAGTATTTAGATTTTCTAAAACTCACTTTGTTTCTAATAAATGATATTTCCGCATTATAAAGAATTTAAGCAATTCAGGAAAAAGCTACAAATTTCCAAACCTCCCTCTACCCCACCATTAAGCCAAAACAAAACAGACTTTTAGGCATTATTCCAGGTATATAGATAGGCAAATAGACGAAAACAAACAAACGAAAAACAAAGAAGATAACTGATGCCTATTGGCATTATTTTTTATGTTTCTTTTAAAAAATAATTTTAACTTTCAATTTAGCAGATATATGTGCAGGCTTGTTACATGAGTATATTGTGTGACACTGGGGTTTGGGGGAACAAATGGTCTCATCACCCACGTAGTGAGCACAGTACCCAATAGGTAGTTTTTCAGCTGCTGTCCCCATCTCTGTCCACCATCCCCCACCCATGTAGTCACCAGTGTTTATTGTTTTCATCTTTATGTCCATGTGTATCCAATGTTTAGCTCCCACTTATAAGTGAGAACATGCGATATTTAGATTTTTTCTTCCTGTGTTAATTTGTTTAGCATAATGGCCTCCATCTGAATCCATATTGCTAGAAATGATATAATTTCATTCTACTTTACAGCTGTGCAGCATTCTATATACGTACCACATTTTCTTTATCCAATCCATTGTTGGTGGGCAAGCACCAGAGTATTTCTTTTTTCTTTTTGTCTTTTTTTTTTTTTTTTGAGATGGAGTTTCGCTCTGTCGCCCAGGCTGGAGTGCAGTGGCGCCATCTTGGCTCACTGCAAGCTCCGCCCCCCGGGTTCACGCCATTCTCCTGCCTCAGCCTCCCAAGTAGCTGGGACTACAGGTGCCCACCACCTCGCCTGGCTAGTTTTTTGTATTTTTAGTAGTGACAGGGTTTCACTGTATCAGCCAGGATGGTCTGGATCTCCTGACCTCATGATCCACCCACCTCGGCCTCCCAAAGTTCTGGGATTATAGGTGTGAGCCACTGCGCCTGGCCTTTTTTTCTTTTTCTTTTATATGAAGTCTTGCTTTGTCACCCAGGCAAGAGTCCAGTGGCACAATCACAGCCCTCTGCAGCCTTGACCTTCTGGGCTCAGATGATGTTCCTACCTCAGGTTCCCGAGTAGCTGGGACTACAGGCATGTACCACCACTCCTGGCTAAATTTTTTGAACTTCTGTATGGGCAGGGTTTTGCCACGTTGCCCAGACTGGTCCCAATCTTATGGGCTCAAGTGATCTACCCACCTTAGCCTCCCAAAGGGATTATAGGCATGAGCCACCGTGCCCAGGCATATTTTTGAAAAGTGTTATTTTAAAAAAATGACAGTACCAAGTGTTGGCCAGAATGCAGAGCAATTGGAATTCCCATATGTTGTACAAAATTGTACAAACACCTTGAGAAACAGTTCAGCAGTTTCTCAGTGAGTTAATTAATCAATATGCATTTATTATATGACGAAAAAACCCATTTAAAGATGTTTATCAAAGAGAGATAGAAATAGATGTTTACACATAAACCAATGCGTGAATATTCACAGCAACTTTCTTCATAGCCAAAAAAATGGGAAGCAACCCAGATGTCCCTCAGATGGTGAGTGGATAGGTAGACAAATTATGGCATATCCATACAATGGAATAATATTTTGCAACAACAAAAAACCAAACATGCATGCAGTAACTCAGGTGAATATCAAAAGCACAGTGCTAAGTAAGGAAATTAGACTCAAATGCACAATATAATTCTGTTTATTTGACATCCAATAAAAGACAAAGCTATAAGGACAGAACACTCAGTGGTTGCCCAGCAGAATCAGGTTAGAGTGAGGATTGACTACAAAGGGGCCTTAAAAAAATTTTGGAATGATGGAAATATTTTATATCTTTATTATGGTGATGATTAAATGATGTCATTTATTTGAAAAACCCATAGAATTTTATTCACCTAAAAAAAGCAAATTTTACTGTATATAAGTTATACCTAATGAAACAAAGAAAATAAAATATCAATATACTACTTTGCTATTTTTGAAAAAATTATATAGTAAGTACAGAGAGAGAAGGCACTGAGACTGGATGGAGGGAAGACAGGAAGCTGGGCTGATGGGGGAGAAAGCTGGCAAACCTGCTTGGGGTAATTGCACACAGAGACTTGTTCCTGGCCCCCAGTGGCTCCTGGGTAATGGGTTTGTTGAACTGGCAAGGAGCAACCTGCTCCTGCCACAAGCCTCTGGAACCCTGGCAGGAGGAGACCCCTTAACCACCACGGATACTCTTGTTGGCATGGAGAGCAGCTTAGAAAAGTGGTAGCGGCAGTAAGCCAGCTGACATGAAGCCCAGAGGTTCGGTGAGGGAGCATCTATAGCAGAGCATGGCCAGAGATGGCTATCTCCCTAGGCTCAACTTGGTCCTACAGGAGACTTTAGCATTAGTGAATCTGTTGGACCTGAACTCTTTGTTCTTGCCCAGCAGATAGGGGCTGGTCCAACCTGAGCACCCTTTGGTCTGCTGGCTTCTCACAGGTCCCCAGCCTGGCTATGCATGTTTGCAGGACAGTTTTGGATACCCTGGGAACCTACATGATAGCTTCCACTCTGGCAGACCAAGATTGACTGGTGTAGAGCTCCAGTGGGGTGGCCCCTGCAACCACACACCAGCCCACATGCCCCTTCTCCATACTGCAACTTCTGCCTGGGACCAAGGAAACTTTCCACATTGCTTTGCGGGAGCATGTCTGCAGGCACGTTTTGCATTCCTTGCCCTGACAGCAAGCAGGAGTGAAGTCTGCCCCACCTCTCCCTGCCAACCGCCATTGCTGACAAAGCCTTCACAGGCACAGAGCCAGCCAGCCTCGCGCCAGCCAGTGCCCTGCCCTTGCGCTAACACTGTGCAGAGAACAGCAGATACTCCACTGCCCCAAGCAACCACTCCTGCTTGTGGGGCACAGAAAAAGCACCCAGACCTGCAGTCACCAGTGTACTGTCTACAAGCCAACACCACCTCCAGTATGACCATGCAAACAGTCACCAGGAGGAGCTCCCTCAACTCCCACCTAGCTGAGTGACCTCCACCAGTGTGGTGAATGCCTGTAGGGAGGCAGGTACCCTGGCACCCACTAGCACTCTACTGCAGCTGACGCTGTGAGGATGAATTCCACTGTCACTGCACTACAAAATGCTTTGTCTGACACTGCCCTATGGGAGAGTAGTGACCAGTGGTCCAGAAGCACCTTGGGCCTGCCAGCAAAGTGGATTTCTAACCTCAAGGAGCCAGAGGACAAAGTCACGGCCAAATACAAGTCCCTCAGATTTAGAGCATGCAGCCCAGAAGTTGGGAGCTGCATGTTGGCCCCCTAAAATCTTCCAGAAATGAAGCCATTTGGCTGAATCCACTTTGTACCATAATCAAACCCTGAAGGTCATCAAATAAAATAAAAGAAAAAAAATCCAAAAGTCAGCAAACTCAAAGATTGAAGGTAGATACACTCATAAACATAAGAAAGAATCAGTGCAAGAACCCTGACAACTCAAAAAGCCAGAGTGCCCTCTTTCCTTCAAATGACCACATCACTTCTCCAGCAAGGGTTCTAAACCAGGTTGAGATGGCTGAAATAGAATTCAGAATATGGAGAGGAGCAATTGAGTTACAGAAGTACTCAATCCAAGCCAGCTAAAAACCTATCCAAGCAAGCTGAAAATTATGATAAAACAATGCATGAGCTGACAGATAAAATAGATAGCATAGAAAAGAACATAACTGACCTGATAGAGCTGAAAAACACACTACAAAAATTTTAAAATGCATTCACAAGTATTAATAGTGGAATAGACCAAATGGAGGAAAGAATCTCAGAGCTTGAAGATTCCCTTTCTGAAATAAGACAGCCAGGCAAGAACAGGAAAACAAGAATGAAAAAGAACAAATAAAATCTCTGAGAAATACAGGATTTTGTAAAGAGACCAAATCTACAACTCACTGGTGTCCCTGAAAGAGCTGGGGAGAATGGAACCAACTTGGAAAACATATTTCAGGATATCACCCATGAAAACTTCTCCAACCTAGATAGAGAGGCCAACATTCAAATTCAGGAAATACAGAGAAACCTAGTAAGATAACTCATGAGAAGATTATCCCCAAGATACATAATCATCAGATTCTCCACGGTTGAAGTGAAATAAAAAATCTTAAAGGCAGCTTGAGAGAAAGGTCAAGTCACCTACAAAGGGAAGTGCATCAGACTAACAGTGAAACTCTCAGTAGAAACCCTACAAGCCAAAGAGATTGGGGCCAACATACAATATTCTTAAAGAGAAGAATTTTCAACCCAGAATTTCATATCCAGTCAAACTAAGCTTCATAATGAAGGAGAAATAAGATCCTTTTCAGACAAGCAAATGATGAGGAAATTTGTTACCACCAGACCTGCCTTATAAAAGTTCCTGAAGGAAGCACTCAATATAGAAAGGAAAGACCATTCATCAGTGACTACTACAAAAACACACCAAAGTACACAGACCAGTGACACTATAAAGCAACCACTAAACAACTGTGAAAAATATCCAGCTAATATCATAATGACAGGATCAAATCCATACATGTCAATACTAACCTTGAATGTAAATAGGCTACATGCCCCGATAAAAGACATAAAGTTGCATGTTGGATAAAGAACCAAGACCCATTCATATGCTGTCTTCAAGAGATGCATCTCACATGCAATGGCACACATAGGTTCAAAATAAAGGGATGGAGCAAAATCTACAAAATAAATGGAAAACAGAAAAAACCAGAGGTTGCAATTCTAGTTTCAGACAAAACAGACTTTAAAACAACAAAGATAAAAAAGACAAAGAAGGGCATTACATAATGGTAAAGGGTTCAATTCAAGAAGTCCTACCTATCCTAAATATATATGCACCTAACACAGGAGCACTCAGATTCATAAAGCAAGTTCTTAGAGACTTTCAAAGAGACTTAGACTGCTCCACAATACTAATAGGAGATTTTAACACCCCACTGACAATATTAGACAGATCATTAAGACAGAAAATTGACAAAGATATTCAGGACCTGAACTCAGCACTGGATCAAATGGACTTGATAGACATCTACTAAACTCTCCACCCCAAAACAACAGAATATACATTCTCCTCATCATCACGTGGCACATACTTTAATTTGATCACATAATTATAAATAAAACACTCCTTAGCAAATGTAAAAGAACTGACATCATAACAAACAATCTCTTGGACAACAGTGTAATGAAATTAAGAATCAAGACTAATAAATTCACTCCTAGTCATACAATTACATGGAAATCAGTATGGTTTGGCA
The DNA here is from genome assembly GCF_000951045.1 of Mandrillus leucophaeus. Lineage (NCBI taxonomy): Eukaryota > Metazoa > Chordata > Mammalia > Primates > Cercopithecidae > Mandrillus > Mandrillus leucophaeus. The sequence continues at coordinate 951,424 of NW_012106030.1, read as the reverse complement.
GTCTCCTCACCCAAATCTCATTTTGAATTATAGCTCCCATAATCCCCACATGTTGTGGAAGGGACCTGGTGGGAGATAACTGAATCATGGGGGTGGTTTCACCCATACTGTTCTCATAATAGTGAACAAGTTTAATGAGATCTGATGGTTTTATAAGGGGTTTCCCCTTTCACTTTGCTCTCATCCTCTCTTGGCTGCCACCATGTAATACATGCCTTTCACCTTCTGCCATGATTGTACGGCCTCCCCAGCCACGTGGAACGGTGAGTTCATTAAACCTCTTTTTTTTTTTTTTTTTATAAATTACTCAGTCTCATGTATGCCTTTATCAGCAGTGTGAAAACAGACTAATACAGTAAATTCGTACCAATAGAGGGGTGCACTGCTGCAAAGATACCCAAAAATGTAGCAGTGACTTTGGAATTGGGTAATAGGCAGAGGTTAGAACAGTTTGGAGGGCTCAGAAGATAGAAAAATGTGGAAAAGTTTGGAACTTCCTAGACTTGTTGAATGGCTTTGACTAAAATACTGATAGTGATATGGACAACCAGGTTCAGGCTGAGGTGGTCTCAGATAGGTATGAGGAACTTCTTGGGAACTGGAGTAAAGGTCACTCTTGCTATACAAAGAGACTGGTGACATTTTGCCCCTGCCCTAGAGAACTGTGGAACTTTGAACTTGAGAGAAATAATTTAGGGTATCTGGTGGAAGAAATTTCTAAGTAGCCAAGTGAGCAAGAGGAAGCAGAGCATAACAAGTTTGAAAAATTTGCAGCCCAATGATGTGGTAGAAAAGAAAATCCTATATTCTGGGGAGAAATTCATGCTGGCTGCAGAAATGTGTATAAGTAATGAGAAGCCAAATGTTAATTGTCAAGACAATGGGGAAAATGTCTCCAGGGCATGTCAGAGGCCTTCATGGCAGCCCTTCCCATCACAGGCCCAGAGGCATAGGAGGGAAAAATGGGCTATGGCTTCAGAGGGTGCAAACCCAAAGCCTTGGGAGCTTCCAGGTGGTGTTGAGCCTGTGGGTGCACAGAAACCAAGAATTGAGGTTTGGGAACCTCTACCTAGATTTTAGAGGATGTATGAAAATGCCTGGATGTCCAGGCAGAAGTTGGCTACAGGGGTGGGGCCCTTAAAGATAACCTCTCCTAGGGCAGTGCAGAAGGCACATGTGGGGTTGAGGCCCCCACGCAGAGTCTCCACTGGGGCACTAGATAGTGGAGCTGTGAGAAGAGGGCTACTGTCCTCCAGTTCCCAGAATGGTAGATCCACCAACAGCTTGAACCATGTGCCTGGAAAAGCTGCAGACACTCAAGAGCAGTCTATGAAAGCAGCCAGGAGGGAGGCTGTACATTGCAAAGTTACAGGGGTGGAGCTGCCCAAGATCATGAGGTCCCACCTCTTGCAGCAACTGTGACCTGTATGTGAGACACAGAGCCAAAGGAGATCACTTCGGAACTTTAACATTTGACTGTGTCGATGAATTTTGGACTTGTATGGGGCCTTTAGCCCCTTCATTTTGGCCAATTTCTCCCATTTGAAATGGGTGTATTTATCCAATACCTGTATCCCCATTATATTTAGGAAGTAACTAACTTGCTTTTGATTTTACAGGCTCATAGGTGGAAGGGACTTGCCTTGTTTCAGATGAGACTTTGGACTGTGGACTTTGAGTTAATGCTGAAATGAGTTAAGATTTGGAGAACTGTTGGGAAGGCATGATTAGTTTTGACATGTGAGGACATGAGTTTTGGGAGGGTCAGGTGGTGGAATGATATGATTTGGCTGTGTTCTCACCTGAATCTCATCTTGAATTGTAGCCCACATAATTCCCACGTGTTATGGGAGAGACCTGGTGGGAGATAATTGAATAATGGGAGTGGTTTCCCACATATTGTTCTCATGGTAGTGAATAAGTCTCATGATATCTGATTTATAAGGGGTTTCCCCTTTCACTTGGTTCTCATTCTCTCTTGCCTGCTGCCATGTAAGATGTACCTTTTGCCTTCTGCATGATTGTAAGGCCTCCCCAGCCATGTGGAACTATGAGTCCATGAAACCTCTTTTTCTTTATAAATTACCCAGTCTTGGGTATGTCTTTATGAGCAGCATGAAAACGGACTAATACAGAAATCAAACAAGCTGCTCCTGAATAACTTTTGGGTAAATAATAAAATTAAGGTGGAAATGAAGAAGTTCTTCGAAACTAAGGGCAACAAAGATACAGCATACAAGAATCTCTGGGAGACAGCTACGTCAGTGTTAAGAGGGAAATGTATAGCGCTAAATACCCACACTGAAAAGTTAGAAAGATCTCAAATTAACCTAGTATCACAACTAAAAGAACTACACAACCAAGCGCAAACAGATCCCAAAGCCAGCAAAAGATGAGAAATAATCAAAATTAAAGCTGAACTGAAGAAGACTGAGAATCAAAAAAACATTCAAGAGATCAACAAATGCAGGAGATGTTCTTTAAAAAAAATTAATAAAATAGATCACCAGCTAGACTGAAAAAGAAAGAAATAAAAGATTTTAAAGTAAACACAATCAGAAGTGATAAAGAGGATATGATCACTGACCTCACAGAAATACAAAACAACCATCACATAATATTATAAACAACTCTATGTACATAAACTAGAAAATCTAGAAGAAATTGATAAATTCCTGGACTTACACACCCTCCAAAGACTGAACCAGGAAGAAATTTAATCCCTGAAGATACCAATAATGAGCTCTGAAATTGAGTCAGTAGTAAAGACCCTGCCAAGAAAAAATACCCTGGACCAGATGGATTCATAGCCAAATTCCACCAGATGTACAAAGAAGAGCTGATACCATTCCTGCTGAAACTATTCCAAAAAAATGAGAAGAAGGAACTCCTCCCTAACGAGTTCTATGAGGCCAGCATCAGCCTGATACCAAATCCTGACAGAAACACAACAAAAAAAGAAAACTACAGGTTGATATCCTTGAGGAACATCAATGTAAAAATTCTTAACAAAATATTTGCAGACTGAATTCAGTAGCACATCAAAAAGCTTATCCACCATGATCAAGTAGGCTGTATTCCTGGATTGTAAGGTTGATTCAGAATATCCACCTTAATAAATGTGATTCATCATGTAAACAGAACTGAAGACACCACATGATTATTTCAATAGATGCAGAAAAGGCTTTCAACAAAATTCAAAACCACTTCATGTTAAAATTTCTCAATAAATTAGCTGTTAAAAGAACATATCTCAAAATAATAAGAACCATCTATGGCAAACCCACAGCCAATATCATATGGAATGGGCAAAAGCTGGAAGCATTCCTTTTGAAAACTGGCAAAAGATGAGGATGCCCTCTCTCACCACTCCAATTCAACCTAGTATTGGAAGTCCTGGCCAGGGAAATCAGGCAACAGAAAGAAATAAAGAAAGAAACAGAAAGAAAGAAATAAAGAAACAGAAAGAAATAAAGGGCATCCAGGTAGGAAGAAAGAAAGCCAAACTTTGCAGATGGTGTGATACTATATGTAGAAAACCCCACAACATTAGCGCAAAAGCCCTTAAGCTGATAAACAACTTCAGCAAAGTCTCAGGATGCAAAATCAATGTGCAAAACTCACTGGCATTCCTATACACCAAGCCATAAGTCAACTCAGGAACACAATCCCAGTCAAAATAGTCCCCTGCAAAAAATACTAAGGAATACAGCTAACCAAGGAAAACTAGAAAAAACAGTTTCAAAATTCATATAGAACCAAAAAAGAGCCCAAATATCCAGGGCAATTCTAAGCAAAAAGAACAAAGCTGGAAGCATCATGCTACCCAGCTTTGAACTATATTACAGGGCTACAGTAACCAAAACAGCATGGTACTGGTGCAAAAGCAAATACATAGACCAATGGAACAGACTAGAGAACCCAGTACTAATGCTGCACATCTACAACTATCTGATATTCAACAAACCTGACAAAAACAAGCAATGCAGAAGGATTCCCTATTCAACAAATGGTGCTAGGATAACTGGCTAGCCATATGCAGAAGATTGCAACTGGACTCCTTTCCTTATACTATATACTAAAATTAACTCAAGGTGGATTAAAGACTTAAATGTAAAACCTACAACTATCAAAACCCTGGAAAACAACCTAGACAATACCATTCTGAACATAGGAGTAGGCAAAGATTTAATGATGAAGAAACCAAAAGAAATTCCAACAAAGGCAAAAATTGACAAATGGGATCTAATTAAACTAAAGAGCTGCTGTACAGCAAAGGGAACTGTTAACAGAATGAAGAGGCAAACTACAGAATGAGAGAAAAATTTTGCAAATTATGCATCTCACAAAGGTCTAACATCCAGTATCTATAAAGAACTTAAACAGATTTACAAAAACAAGCAAGCAAACAACCCCATTAAAAAGCAGGCAAAGGACACGAACAGATACTTCTCAAAATGTCCATCAGAGACAGACTGGATTAAGAAAATGTGGCACATATACACCATGGAATACTACGCAGCCATAAAAAAGTCCTTTGTAGGGACATGGATGCAGCTGGAAACCATCATTCTCAGCAAACTATCGCAAGAACAGAAAACCAAATACCGCATGTTCTCACTCATAGGTGGGAACTGAACAATGAGGTCACTTGGACTCGGGAAGGGGAACATCACACACCGGGGCCTATCATGGGGAGGGGGGAGGGGGGAGGGATTGCATTGGGAGTTATACCTGATGTAAATGACGAGTTGATGGGTGCTGACGAGTTGATGGGTGCAGCACACCAACATGGCACAAATATACATATGTAACAAACCTGCATGTTATGCACATGTACCCTAGAACTTAAAGTATAATAATAAAATAAAATAAAATAAAATAAAATAAAATAAAAAGAAGACATATATGGGGCCAACAATCATGAAAAAAAGCTCAACATCACTGATCATTAGAGCAAAACAAATCATCAAAACCACAAGGAGACACCTCTGACACTAGTCACAATGACTTTTTTTTTTTTTTTTTGAGATGAAGTCTTGTTCTTGTTGCCCAGTCTGGAGTGCAATGGCGTGATCTCAGCTCACTGCAACCTCTGCCTTCCAGGTTCAAGCGATTCTCCTGCCTCAGCCTCCCGAGTAGCTGGGATTACAGGTGCCCACCACCACATCCAGCTAATTTTTGTATTTTTAGTAGAGACAAGGTTTCACCATGTTGGTCAGGCTGGTCTTGGGCTCCTGACCTCGTGGTTTGCCTGTCTTGGCCTCCCAAAGTGCTGGGATTATAGGCGTGAGCCACTGCGCCCAGCCCAGAATGACTCTTATTTAAAAAGTAAAAAAATAACAGATGAGGTGAGGTTGTAGATAAAAACTTTTATACACTGTTGGTAAGAGCGTAAATTAGTCCAGTCATTGTGGAAGACAGTGTGGCAGTTCCTCAGAGACCTAAAACAGAAATACCATTCGACTCTTCAATCCCATTACTTAGTGTATACCCGAAGAAATGTAAATCATTCTAATACAAAGACACATGCACACATACGTTCACTGCAGCACTATTCACAATAGCAAAAACATGGAATCAATCTAAATGCCCATAAATGGTAGACTTGATAAAGAAAATATGGTACATATACTCCATGAAATACTATGCAGCCATAAAAAAGATCATTTCCTTTGCAGAAACATGGATGGAGCTGGAGGCCATTATCCTTAGCAAACTAATACAGGAACAGAAAACTAAATACCACATGTTTTCACTCGTAAGTGGGAGCCAAAAGATGAGAACACATGGACACATGGAGGGGAACAACACACACTGGGGCTTACATGAGGGTAGGGGGTGGGAAGAGGGAGAGATTCAGGAAAAATAACTGGTGGATATTAAACTTAATACCTGGATGATGAAATAATCTTTACAACAAACCCCTATGACACAAGTTTACCTGTATAACAAACCTGCACATATATCCCTGAACTTAAGATAAAAGTTAAGTAGAAAAATAAAATATATAGTAAGTATAGTATTATATTTAATTTTATTAGGATTTAATTATAGAAGAAAGATAAATCGATGTGAATTTAAAAGCATGCTGAAATTCTCCTTCATTATCCTAGATCATAAATAGATTTACCATTTCTTAAAAAATAATTTAAAGTTTAGAAATATTTATGAAAAATTGTGAGAGACTTAAGTCAATATTGTTTTTAATCAACCTGTTTTCATTTGACACTGTACAGATTGACTCCCTGCTACAAAGATGAGAATATTAACATGTGTATCTTTCCCCCATTTTCCTCTCTTCTTGCTTCCTGGTTTTGTTAATTATTTGTTTTGTTTTATGCTGTTAATGTGTTTTACGCTGTTAATTTGTTAATTATGTGTTTTATGTCAAAGTTTCTTCTGTTTACATTCTATTTCATGATAAACTGCACTCATTTTTAGTGTTAATTCTCTACTTAAGATAATTCCATGAATGCGACCCTCAAATTGTATCTGCTGTATTCTTGTATTCTTAATTTCACAATTTGTTTGGTTTTCATTTTTCATTTTTTCTAACTTACAATCACAATCAGCGCATCAAATATGGATTGTGCAATTGTAATTCATGAGTTTCCTTAACATTTTAAGGTATCTGCCTATCGCCTTCAGACTAGAATTACATCACTGTGGAACTTAATTTTCTCTGTCACAATTTTCTTCATCTAGAAATTTGTTCATAAACCTCTGACTCCCATTATTCAGTGTGGCTGAGGAGATTATTTTTTTCTTCTATCTTGGAAGCTAAGTAATTTTTGTGTTAGGATTTCTAAGGTATTCTTTATTTTTCCTGTAAGTGTCATACACCAAGGTTTGTTTTGATGTATAGTGTGCTTGATATATAGTGTGCTCTGTCAATTTGCAAATGTAGTATTTTTTCATTTTAAGGAAATTTTTGAATACTTTTAAGTGCTTTATCTTCTGAATTTGCTAAATTTTTAAATTTATGACTGTCCAATATCTATATGTAGGTTCATTCTTTCATTCTTTTCTTTCTTTTTTTTTTTTTTTTTAAGATAGAGTCTTGCTCTACTGCTTAGACTGGAGTGCAGTGGTACAATCTTAGCTTACTGCAACCTCTGCCTCCAGGGCTTAAGAGATTCTCATGTCTCAGCCTCCAAAGTAGCTGAGATTATAGGCATGTGCCACCACACCTGGCTAATTTTTGCATTTTTAGTAGAGAGAGAGTTTCACCATGTTGCCTAGGCTGGTCTAGAACTCCTGGCCTCAAGTGATCTGCCCGCCTCAGCCTCCCAAATTGCTGGGATTACGGGTGTGAGCCACCATGCCCAGCCTATATGTAGGATCATTCTTTTTTTTCTTTTTTTTTTTCTTTTTGAGACGGAGTCTCGCTGTGTTGCCCAGGCTGGAGTGCAGTGGCCGGATCTCAGCTCACTGCAAGCTCCGCCTCCCAGGTTTACCCCACTCTCCTGCCTCAGCCTCCCGAGTAGCTGGGACTACAGGCGCCTGCCACGGCACCCAGCTAGTTTTTTTGGTATTTTTTAGTAGAGACGGGGTTTCACCGTGTTAGCCAGGATGATCTCGATCTCCTGACCTCATGATCCGCCCGTCTCGGCCTCCCAAAGTGCTGGGATTACAGGCTTGAGCCACCGCGCCTGGCCTAGGATCATTCTTATCTGTCTTCCATTTCGATTAGTCTTTCTCAGTTGCTTTAATCTCTATATTTTTCATGAGCTTTCACTGGGCTTATCCCAACCATTTTCTCTTTGTAATTATCAATTGTGTATGCTGTGTTTTGTTTCCAGTGTATTCTCTAATGGTATTACTTATGTCCTCATTTTGTTTTCTTAGGCCTGTAACTTCCCTTCCTTTTGATTCTGGATTTACTAAATTTGTGTTCTTTAACACAAATTAAAGCTTTTAAAATAGTATAAAACATGCATATGGAATTACATTATGTGAAGAAATCTGAGTTAATTTGCAGTCTATCTTAGAATACTTGATTACTTATAAGGATCTCGTAAATGTTCCATAATAAGATTCACCCCAACTAATTGAGAGGTGCACCCAATCCCAGAGAGGGATATCCACAGGGTTGAGATAGCTCACATGGATTGACATGAGGCCCTGACCTTTGACGTCCTTCTGAACAAGTCAATCCCTTGACTCCTTCTCACTTTTATTTGTTTTACACTAACAGCTGTTGTCACCACTTCCTGGGAGGAGGAAGGAAGTCACAGATAAGGGTATCTTCTCAAAAGAGGATCTGTCTGGTTTGGGAGTATTGGTGAGAAAGCTGAGGTTTATCAATGCAGTGCTTGTGGGTAAGGGTGGTGATTAAGGGAGCCAAGCTCTTTTGCACTGTGCCTTTCTCCCAAGCTCCTAAGTTTTTTTCCTTGACTTTTACTCCTTGACATTTATGGCTTTGGGTCATCTTTTCATCATGAGTTGATGTAAGGGAAGTTTGTCTAAAGAAACAGATTCCCACATTCTTACTTCCAAGATGTCACCATTGCACTGGATCCTGCTCTCCAGTCTGGGGGTGCCTGACTCTTTAAACACAAAGGCAAAATAAGGGAACCGTGCAGTTCAGGTGCAAATCATGAACTCCAATGATAAAGTATTAATACCTTTCTCCAACAAGTCTTTAAACCCAACACTAGAAACTTTCCTAACAACTCTATTCATTCAGTTTTTTTCATAAAGCTGGAGCAAGAGAGATCATTAGAAAATGATTTCCAATGAAATTTGGAGAGGTACTCTGAGAAATATGCTTCATTGTACTGATACTTATAAAAACTGGAAATAGTGAGTGCACTACGAGTAGTGCTCTTCCCTCCAAGAAGATGTCCTCACTTTGTGTCCAGTTCACCACACCAGAAGCACATTAGCCAGATGCTTTCTCAGATATAGTCTACTTTTATTGTTTTGACATGACGACTGACAAAGTACTTCTAGCTTTTAGTGTTGGGTCAAACCTAACACACCCAAACCCATTCTTGCAGCTGTGTTTTCCCATAGTTGTGATGTAATATACTTGGGGAAGGCTACATTAATACAGTCTTGTCACATAACTGGAGGTCACTGATTAATCTGCATAAAGATCCTATGGAAGTGCTGGAGCTTGAAGGTTAATCTTGTAGAAAATGAGAGAGCCCGTAAGATTAGTGGTCTCATATTGCACTGTGTAGGTGCTCAATCTATAGTTGGCAATTGATTTATTTTCCTTGTAGAACCCCACAAAAGCCTATGGCAAAACAAATAACAGGATCATTTCCCTTAATCTCACCCTAGTGTGCTCTTTTATTGGATTTAGAGAAATGAAAACAAGCCAACTTATTATTCTTGGAATAAAAAATTCACATTTTGGTTTGTTTTGCATATTTGACAAGCCAAATTTAAGAGGGCACTTATAATCCGATTTGAAATCTGAAATAGATTTAGAGGAAGAATTATTTTGCCTACACCAATCATCCTTCTCCCCCAAATGGACTAACACAATAAAAACTGCAAATAATTGGTTGAAGTACTTTCCAGGTTTCAAAGATGTAAGCAGAGTTTATTATCATCTTTAGAAAGTGTTCTTAAAATTAAATCTAATTTTGTCCAACTTCCTTCTTAGGTTATGGATTCCAGACCTATGGAAAGGAGGGTTTTGTACATTGTAAGCAGTAGGTTGTGAATATGCTAGTGTTGGTGAAGTGGGTTTTTAGCAATACTCTTTCCTGTCCTTTGGCCTCCTTTGCATTGTGCTTAGGCCTGCAAACTTTAAGAGAAAGGAACTGCATCTTCCAACCAGAAAAGAGCCTTGAAGGCAGATGCTTCTCTTCACCAAATAGGAAAGGTCCAAAGTAAGCCCTAGTCTCTCGGCTGTGCCACGTTTGCTGGTATCATGGTCTGCTTGTACCAGAGCAAGGCAGTACTCTGGTGGGGGTGACACAACATGAGATCTCTCAGCTGGGCCTTCATATTTCTCATTTTTCATAAATGAGGAATAGTAGGGTGGGTTGTTATTGCTGTATAAAGAAAAGAATGCTTTTTCATTTACCTCAAAACTGTAGGGAGAAAAAAAAAACTTTATGAAGACAAAAAGGCTGAATACAAAAAAGCAATTATCTTTTATTCATTTACATTCCATTTGGTAAGAAAAAAATTATATGCTGTTGGGCTTGATATCTTTTAAAACATTGAAAAATCAATCAATCAAATAAATTAGGTGCTTTGGAATTTTACAGTCAATGTCAAGAACATGCCATGGGGATTACATATGAATTCGGAGCTATTTTTTTTCTGAAGCATATTGCATTAAAAACATTTTGAAATGATTTGAAGCAATACAATACAATATAATACAAATAAATGTGAAAAGAGAAATAATAACTGGGCAGGGGCTTCATTTGGAAGGGGAAAATATCCATGCGAGGCTTGGCCCTGCTAAATTTCAAATGTGGTATCAGGGCTTGAGTTTTTAGAAGAAACATCAAATAGATTCAAGTCTGCCAAAGCCTATAGGTGGCTTTGTTGTACAGTGTGGGCGAAAACCTTTGCTACGTACTTCTCAGTCTGAGAATTCATTATACAGTCAATCAATCTCTCCTCCTCCTCAGTTCTAAGGTTGGTTCCTGCACTAAAGCCCAGAGTCAATGTACCACAGACTTAGCTGTCATTGTGAAGATAATGTTTGTGTCCCTGTGTTTTGTCTATTTTGAGATGCAACTACAAATAGTCCCTGACTTATAATGGTTTGACTTCAATTTTTCAAACTTAAGATGGGTTCATCGAGGCATTAAATATACCTTCAACTTCTGATATTTTTGGCTTATGATACGTTTATTGTAATGTGACTCCATCGTAAACAGAGAACCATCTGAATTCATCTGTATACTGATTGTCATTGGTTGACACTTTCATACATATTTAACTCACACATTTATCCCACTTACTTTCTGTTATCAAATCTTTAGCATCTAAAGATATTTATTAGATATCACATTTTTTGTACTCTTCTAATGGCAAAGTGCAACATATACAAAGCAGAAGGCCTTTGTGATGCTGAAATATTTCACAGCTTTTCAAGAATAAACAAAAGGTATTTGGTGTAATTTTAGTGGAAATGGTATTTTAATCATATTCTAATATTTGTTAAAAATATGTTAACCCCTGTATATTACACATGAGAATTATCTTTATTCTGTATAGCGTCATTTATTTATTATGTATAGTTTCTTTCTGGTAACATAGTTTATTTTATATTCACATGTTATCTACTTATTTGCTATAGTCTTGTCTTAATTTCGAATGTCATCTGACAAACAATATCATGCATACTTGAAAAGAGATTCTAGGTACTATAAAGACAGAGCACAGATGCTCCCTGTGTTAATGAAAGTGGGGCCATTTGGAAAAATAACCTTCAGAAAAATAGAAAGGCAAAGACAGGAATTCATAGGAGGGAAAGGAGGAGAAGAACATCATGGTTGAAGCCAAGAAGATGAGGACGATAATGAACATTCCCTAGGAGCAAGGATGTAGGATTGGCAAAGGATTTTAAAGAACAAGTAGCTTTCTTGATTGTTCTGCAGCGTGGCAACATTGTGTAGCCCTAGGCCTTCAGTAATACCTGCTGCACACTTATCTTTAGGCCAGTGGTACTCTGAGAATTGAAGTCATCACGGCTTTTTCCAGTGATAAGACAGAGTTGAAAGGGAAGAAAGTGTTGAAGAAGTCAGTTGTGGAGACCAAGAACAGAAGCAGAATACAAAACTAGGTAATTAGGAGAAATACAACTTCTCCAAATAATTCTCAGTGATAGTAGCTGGGATGCTGGATGTCCCATTTTACGTGAGTTAGAGATTTAAGTCAATATTTCTTACATTTTAAAGTACTTAAAAGTCTTGAAAGAACCCAAAAAGGTGATATATAGGTTACATTCTGTTATTGCAAAAGTCTAAAGAAAATTCCATTCACAGGCATTAGTATAAACTTATCAATGCACGGAGAGATTATTGTAACTAAAATGAAGCCTCAATGTACTGATCATACTAATCTGAATACAAGGCAAAGTGGGTCAGAAGTCACTGAACCCAGAGACTCTGGGAAAGAAGATTGAGGTCAGTAGTGAAATGAAAGGGAGGAGCTGTTGGCGAGGCTTCTGGGACCAATTTGTTTTGGCAAATGTTATTATGCGTTCCGCATAACTCGAAGATGTGGGAGAACTGTACCTTCTTGTTATTCTTCAGCCAAAATTTAAAACACTAGTTACATCAGGGTGCGAAATAATTATTTTATGATTAAACTATGTTCATGTTAGCAAACCGCAATGGTTTGACTTTCGTGAGTCCTGCTCACCTGATACTATTAGCCATGCAACAGAGGAGAAGTTACTAAGCAACGTGAGCCTTAGTTTCCTCATATAGAAAATGGTATATTAACAGGCAAATCAACCAGCTGCCAATAGGATTAAATGTGAAAAGTACCTAATCAAGAACATGATTTAACAGTGATGTGCAATACATTTTATTAATCCCCTTTTCCTTTTCTGCAGAAGTCATCCCCAAAAATTCCAAGGAAGAAGATTAGGTTGGCATCCATAGTCTAAGCAGGAAATAGCTTAACTCATACGGTATCAATCACCACAGCTGGGGATGGAATGTGAGGCCAATTTAGATAAGGGAGATTTAAAAAGAGTAATAATTGTGAGTGGTCAGCATGTTCTAGAATATGGCTTGACACTGGGGGTGGAAAGTTAAGAAAAGCTTGAGAGACCTTCAGGCCAAATCATCAAAGACTATAGATCTAATGATCAGAAGTCCTAGTAAGGTGGGCTCTGCAAATTGCTATCAGACAGGGGCTATGGGTGTTTTCTTAGGATACAGAGATTGAATGCTTAGTAAAGAAAAAGTTGAACACATTTTGCCTTGGCAAGTGTGGTAGGAAGCTCCAATGCCTGAAATGTGTATCTCATTAGAGCCTCTTCTGCTAAAAGCTGCTTTCGATTAATTAATCAATGGAAGCAATGCATGTGGATGCTTTTTTTATTTTTTATTTTTATTTTTTGAGTCATTATCAGGGCCAAATTTTAGTATTTATCAAGACTACCTTAATTAACCATTAGTATTGCAATGATTTTTCTTAAATCTACAGAATTACTTTCCAAAATCATTTGTACCTGTTCCCTTATATCTGCCTCATGCCATAGTCTAGACTAAAACTGGGTTATTATGGCTCTACAAGAGTGTTATATCAAGAGTGGAACAACTCCAGTCTTCCCTTTTCACTTCACTTTCAAACTTTCTAAGCTTCTACCTGCGTTGTTCCAGAAGCTTTTGGATTAGGGTTTTGGTCCTATTATTGAGATATGCATGTCTTTGACAAGCCTCAATTTCCTTGCCAATGTCACAGGATTTCTAGAGAACCAAATGGCAATAATGCACTGGCAAGAGCCTTGAAAAGTAAGAGTATTATGCAAATGGGAGGCACTTGATATGGTAGAGCTTTGAGGGCAAAATAGGTAAGTGTAGCAGTGATAGCGATAGATAAGTGTTCCTTCTAGAGGCAAAAGAAAGGCCCAAGTTTCTTTTTCAGCATCTTTCTCCTTCTTTAGTTTCTGTATCTCCTTTCTGCTCTTGTGTTTACACATAAATTTGGCTATGATAGCCCAAGATTTGTCCAGGAGCCTCTGCTAGGGAGGCATGTTGGTTGGTTTTGTTTTTCTCTACTTCAGTGCATGGGTAGGAAGGAATGGCAACTGTGTGAAAAACATTACTTCTCTCTGTAATGGCCAGTGCATTGCAGTCAGGCATCATCTTTCCTTTGATGCTCTTGGTAACTATCGAGTGTCTATAAAGGGTGACATACATGATTGATTTTCAAGGAATCCCCAACCTGTATACAAAGAAGTATGTGACTACTTTAGAGGAAGGACTTTAAAAGCCAATGCCAAGTCTTAAAAAATTTACTACCAGAGCGTCAGCTGGAAGGTGTCCCAGATAGCATCAGAGCACCGAGATGTTGAACCAACATTGTCCTCCAAGAGGGTGTTAGAATATTACAATGTGCTCATAAAAATAAATGGTTAAATTAAACCTATAGGCAGTGACTAAAATAACCACTTCCATTATATAAATTCATCTATCATGGGCGGATGCACCATGGCTCCTTCAAAGAGCTATTATGACCCCTATGACTTCAGTGTCTGAAGATAACAGGTTCTCAGAAATTTTTGACAAATTAATAATCTAACAAGTGAAAATGTTTGTATAACTTGGATCAATGGTTCCTCATTTCCCAGCGTTAGTTTAAAGGGATATTATGCTTTTGAACTATAAAAATCATGACATCTTTTTAAAGTTATCTACATATCTTACTCAATAATTAGAAAAAGCACTGAGCCTGCAGTCAGAGAGAAACCCAAGTCTTAAACTCTGACCTGCCTCTACTGAGACTTCAATTTCTTTATCTGCAAATTGAAATACTTGACTTGAACATTCTACTCTTCTATATATTGTATAATCTGATGCAAATACATACAAACAAACAGATCCTGACTTATGGTCAAAAGAAAATCTTGGAGTCTGTTGACAGTACAGCCCAGAGTTAGGTCCCAAGTTTAAAGGTATGATTCCAGTCCATGACAGTCTCTGTAATGCAAAAGAATCTTGGAGCAAATTATATAAACTGTTACAAAGTTGTCTTCTCTCAACCTGGTAGTAGCCTTTTATTCAACCTTCCAACATTCCTAGTACACTTTCTATGTTCTGTTATTGGAGCCTGAAGGCAGTGCTTATACCTCCCACTGCTCCTGGATTTCCTAAATTAAAGACAAGTAGGGTGTGGTTTGGCTGAGATAAGGAAATGAAGAGGAGTTGAAGTTCCCTAGGGAGGAACAATGGCTGCTGTGGTGAAGATTACCAGGGTAAGGAAAAAGAAATCAGAGAAGAGGGACAGTAGCAGCCGGAGGACTACCTATGAGATTAAAGAGTGACTAAATCTGTGGCTCAGACTTTTCAAGAAATTCTGTAATCCTTTCCCACCTTCCTCTCCTCCATTCCCATCCTGATCCCAACCAAAAACACTTGGAAAGGACTCATTTGGCAAACTGGCAAGGGATCTTTGGGATGCAATGGTCAGAACACATTGGAATCTGAAATCTGCAAGGTGGAATCAGTGGAGTCGTGGGATGGAGAGGGAATAGGATGCCACAGAAGGATGCTCAATCCTTGTGTTCCAGATCCTGTTTGAGAGACTCATATACTTTGTCACTTACCTCTTTTCAAAAATTATCATTTTCCTAAGCAGTAAATGTTTGCAGATATACTTAAAATAATATGACATCCCTATACTCTCCATCCAAATTCAACATGTTACTATTAATGCTAATATTTTATAATCTTGATAAAGATCTTTTAAAAAATATAAAAATAAAATCGTACACACCCCATTGAAATGCCCCTCTTCATCCATCTGATTATGTTTCCTCCTATTCCTTCTCTCTCCTCTTAAAGGCAGAGGAGTTGTCCTTCTGTCAGAAGCACAGAGTCTGAGGGGGGAGTCAAAGGCAGCCAAATGGTGACCTGCAGGAGAGATGCCTTGACCATTGCCAAGGTTGTGTGAGAAACCTCCAGGATAGGGAGTCTCTGAAGAACCCATAAGTGTGTCCTGGGAAAGAAAGGAAGCAATTGCACATCTGCCACATCCAGATCATTCCAATGTCTGGATCACAGTGAGACCAGAAAAGTGACACCATTTTTACCGTTACTTTTCTCCCTCCCTTTCTCCAAGACAGCACAGGTCTTTTCAATTAGGTCTCAACAGAAAACAGATGGCACTCTCAAAACAGCATAATTTGAGGAGGGTTTATTTATAAGATGACAGCTTACAAAGATGAGAGTATAGGGGAACCACCAGAGATAGCACAGTAACCCAGGGCTGGTCACAGCTGGGTAGTTCACCTCTAGGCCCAGAGATGAGGGAAGGGTGCAGTTACTAGAACTCAGAATAAACTGTTAGCGGGACATAGCCATCTGGAGGCAACCACTTGGAGTGGATGCCAGGAGAATAAACCCACTAACATCACTTTCCTAACTCCACCTGATCCCCTGCTGTGGCACCATCATGAAGCCAGAAGGCACTGGAACTCATTTACATAAATCTATACAGGTCAGCCATACATTTACATGCCAATACTATATTAGCAGCATTAAAAAGTTTTGCTCTATGATATTTCACATTCCATTCTAGATACTGTGCAAGTTCTATTATAGCCTCTTTGACCCAAGAATTATTTACAAATAAAATTTATAAATGTTCAAATATGTAACTTTGTGGCTATCTTTCATAGTTTAATACCAATTTTCTGGCATAATCCAAAAACATGGTCTCTACTATATAATTTTTTGTTGAGTCTTTTGGGACCTGGTACATGATTAATTAAAAGCTGTTCAAGGTATGGTGGATAAGACTGTATAATCTTAGTGATTATAGAGTTCAATATATATCCATCTAATCTAGCTTATTACTTTGTTGCTCAAATTACTTTTCTACTTTTTAAAAAAATATATTATTTTCAAGAGAAGATCTCACTCTGTCACCCAGGCTGGAGTATATTGGCACAATCATAGCTAACTGCAGCCTCAAATTCCTGGGATCAAGCAGTTAGCCCACCTCAGCCTCTCCAGTATCTGAGACTACAGCATGCAAGACTATGAGGCTAAGTTTTTTTATTTTTTGTGGAGAAGATGTTTTGTATGTTGCCCAGGCTGGTCTCAAACTCCTGGCTTTAAGTGATCCTCCTACCTCAGCCTCCCAAAGTGTTTGGATTACAAGCATGAGCCACCATGCTCAGCCTCTTTTTTTCTTTTTTCTTTTTTCTTTAGAATTTTTAGTTTTATTTGCTTCCTGATTTGTTTTTTGTGAATTTGAGTCAACAGTTTTCACTTTGCATTTATTAGTTTCTCATTACAATTTTATTAATCTTTGATTTATATAAAGTTACATTGCTATGTGCCAAAAATAACTTACATTTGCTACATAACTCTTACAATTTTATTTCCATTATTATGTAATGATTGTCTTTTCTGTATGTGATTTTTTTTTCTAGAGACTTTTTAAATCTGCTATTAACATGGCTAAGCAAGCTTTATTTTTGACAATATTTTCTCAGATGTGTTTTTTATCCTTTAACTTTCAAAGCATTTGTGTACTTATATCCTAAGTGTCTCACAGACATCATATAGCTGGATTTTATTCTATATTTTGGTCACTGGCCAAAACAACAAGCAATTTAAATCTATTTAATTTTATTAAGACTACTATATATGTGGGATGTTTAAATATTTTCCTTTGCTTTACTCTTATGCATTTTATCGGATTGACTGAACTATATTTCCTTCCTTCCTTCCTTTCACTCTTTGTACTGAGATGAAGTTATGTATATATTTATTCTCTTTCAGTTTTCTTGTGACATTTTTAATTTAACAGCGTTTAAAGTTAAATAATTTATCTCTAATACTCCTACAAAAGCAATGACATTAGAATGCTTTAAGCCTTCTATTTTCCATTTTATGATTACTATTTTTGAGTTTTATTTGTACCATACCAAAATTATTTATGTTAATTATTATGGCTTTTTAGAACCAATGCTCCCTTAGTTTGTCTCTCAGTTTCTTTGGATATTTTAGGTTCTTGGTTTCATTGCCTCCTTTCGTTTGAACTTTTCTCCAAATGATATTTATATTTCTGTGATTTTTATAACAAAGGTTTGTGGATGATAAATTATCTTAATTTATTTTCCAACATTATTTTTTCACTTTTTGTAATAGTTTGGCTGGTGTTGAAATTTAAGTTTATAGTTATTTCCCTCAGTTTTTTGAGAAATCTTATGCCTTTTGACTTCTTTGTTGCAAATTTGTGTTTATTATAAGGGACCTGCCACATTTCTCTGATTGCTTTTAAAATTTCTTAAGATTTTGGTTTCTTTAGTTTTATTACAGTCTAAATGCAGAATTGTTTTTTAGCCTGTCTCAGTGTGCTTCTTCAATTTGAGCACTCATGATGTTTTTCAATGCCAAAAAAACTCAGCCATTAATGTTTTGAATAATGTGTTTGCACTACTTTTTTCCAACCACTTTTTCTGGAAAACCTATTCTTTGTGTTTTAGTCATTCTCATTCTATCATCTATATCTTTTGAACCTTCTTTGCTGTTTATGATTATGATTATTATTAATGTTAGCTATAGTGTTCTGTATAATTTCCTCATATCTATCATCTATTTCACTAACTCTCTCTGCAATTGTGTTTTTCTGCTCTTTATACGTCCCATTGATTTTTATTTCAATGACTGGTAGTTCTACTTGGATATTTTATAAATCCACTTTTTCTCCATAAAATCATATTCTTCCATTATGTTTTTTATTTTCTTTTAAACCATCATGTTCAATATGCTGATTTTCTTATTTCTTTCAGATATTCCATGATCACAGGTTCTAATTTTTCTACTTGTTTCTGCTGTCTCTTTTTCATGGAGATTTTCTGTTATTAGCCTCATTCACTCTGGATTGGACCCCTATACTGGTATTTTGCTACAGAAGCCTGAACAGATTAAGACAATTAAAGTGGAGAATTTCTAAAACAGAGATATGAAGAAAATGATGCCAGAACACAGAGGGGCGAATTGAACTTTAAAGTCCTGATAATGATTTGCCTGATTTCAAACTGATATTAAAGATAGAACCAGGCCAGGCGCGGTGGCTCATGCCTGTAATCCCAGCACTTTGGGAGGCTGAGATGGGTGGATTATGAGGTCAGGAGGTCGAGACCATCCTCGCTAACATGGTGAAACCCCATCTCTACTAAAAATACAAAAAAATTAGCTGGGCAGTGTGGCGAGTGCCTGTAGTCCCAGCTACTTGGGAGGCTGAGGCAGGAGAATGGGGTGAACCTGGGAGGCGGATCTTGCAGTGAGCCAATATGGCACCACTGCACTCCAGCCTGGGTGACAGAGTGAGACTCCATCTCAAAAAAAACCCAAAAAACAAAAGATAGAACCAGTGAATTGGGTTGCTCTTCCATTGCTATAAAGAAATACGTGAGCCTGGTTAATTTATAAACAAAAGGGGTTTAATTGGCTCA
>NW_012106030.1:930386-931443 GCF_000951045.1 Mandrillus leucophaeus | reverse complement strand
GATGGCACCTATGAATCTACCACCCTCACCATTTCAGAAAATAATGCAGGTTTAGGGGAATATATATACATATACACACACACACACACACACACGCCTTAGGAGCCTGTGGCTATCTTTGTGGCTTGGCCAAGTTGACCCAATAGTTCAACTTCATTTGACGGTCAGGTTTCAAAAACCTATTTATTGGTGTTGTATCTTAGAGTCTTAAAAATTTTAATTAGCTGGGCGTAGTGGCATGTGCCTGTAGTCTCAGCTACTCAGGAGGCTGCAGGAGAATCGCTTGAACTCAGGAGGCAGAGGTTGCAGAAAGCCGAGATTGTGCCACTGCACTGCAGCCTGGCAACAGAGCAAGACTCTGTCTCAAAAAAAAAAAAAAAAACCAACAACAACAACAACAAAAAAAAACAATTTAGTTTTCAGTTTTCTTAATGTTTCCAATTCAGCTAATAATTTACTTGTTGATAGCTACAGGTGTGATAGGAATGTGGATCAAAGAAAAAAAGTTTTTCAGAAGGACAAAATATGACACCAAAGCAGAAATTTAAGGCATTATTTTTGTGCGCCTTACAGTCGGCTTGACATATATGTGTTGACATCTTCCAACCAGATCTCTCTCTTTTACTCTGGATGTATACATTAAGCCACTTATTGTACACTCCATCTGCTGCTTGCACATTTGCCTTCAACTCAATACATCCAGAATTGAATTTATTGTCTCGCTAACTTTCTTCTTCCTCATCTGCCTTTTCTTCCTATATAACTTAAATGAGTGAATGGCAACACTACTTAAACAAGTGCTAAAGCTAAAAGCTTGGCAATGTGTTGACTTTTGTGTTGTTCTTTCTAAACCCCAAACCATAATATGATACTTTGATATCATTTCTTGGGTACCTCCTACTTGATAGGCTCTGTAGTAGGTACCATCTCATTTAATGTTTACAACAATCCTCTGTGCAACCTCTTTAGTTTTATTACTGTCTAAATGCAGAATTGTTTTTTAGCCTGTCTCAGTGTGCTTCTTCAATTTGAGCACTCATGATGTTTTTCAATGCCA
>NW_012106030.1:924192-925586 GCF_000951045.1 Mandrillus leucophaeus | reverse complement strand
AGACCATCCTCGCTAACATGGTGAAACCCCATCTCTACTAAAAATACAAAAAAATTAGCTGGGCAGTGTGGCGAGTGCCTGTAGTCCCAGCTACTTGGGAGGCTGAGGCAGGAGAATGGGGTGAACCTGGGAGGCGGATCTTGCAGTGAGCCAATATGGCACCACTGCACTCCAGCCTGGGTGACAGAGTGAGACTCCATCTCAAAAAAAACCCAAAAAACAAAAGATAGAACCAGTGAATTGGGTTGCTCTTCCATTGCTATAAAGAAATACGTGAGCCTGGTTAATTTATAAACAAAAGGGGTTTAATTGGCTCACAGTTCTGCAGGCTGCACAAGCATGGTGCCCACATCTCTTTGACTTCTGGGGAGGCTTCAGGGAGCTTTCACTTATGGTGGAAGGCAAAGTAGGAGCAGGTACATCACATGGCCAGAGTAGGAGCAAGAGAGAGAGTAGGTGGGGGGATAGCACACACTTTGCACTTTCTAACACAAAATCTCCTGCCTTTTAAAGCAGAAATGGTAGTAGCAGCTTCAATATAAGGGTTACATCATGAGTGGTGGGAGAGTTGTCCTAGATAGAGTGCTGGCTTACATTTCAGATTTAACATTAATTAAATAATCTTCAAAGGCTCTTGCACCCCTCCCTCCCATTTCCATTTGAAAATATATATATATTGCTCTAAGCCTGAGCTTTCTCTTGCCACTAATTTCCCAGCACCTATGACAGAGAGCTCAATGGTTAAATGAAAGCGAATTGTAAACCAGAATTTGGGATTCCAGGAAGTCTAAGAGCATAGAAAATGGCAGAAAAGAAGGCCTGGTAGGATGAGAATATTCTGGAGTTGAGGCTTGGTAGTTTTAGACTCTATGGGAGGGAAGGAGATACTATCTGGGACAGTTTATAGTCTTACAAAACAAGGACTTCATGTGGAAAACGTCTAGGAAACAGTCACCAGGCCTCCTGCTGTTCCCTCCTGTTGATGAGCAGAGAGACTTTTCAGAGACTTCACCTTAATTTCCTGCCCAGTTGGCAGCCTTTGAATTTTTCAATAAGTTTTATGTTAAATAAAATTGTTTTCTTCCTCTTAAAAATGACAATTTTCTCATGTATATATTTTTGATCTGGAAAATTCTTAGAAAGTCATTAATTATTTTATCTGATATTAATTTGAAATGAAAAACCGAAAGAAGAGGCAGGCAGATCTGCTACACTGATGATGTTTTGTAGCTAATTTGATTTATTGGATAGGAAGAAATGTCAGGAAAAATCTAAAGTCTTCACTTCATCAGATATGGTCTGATGGCACCTATGAATCTACCACCCTCACCATTTCAGAAAATAATGCAGGTTTAGGGGAATATATATACATATACACACACACACACACACAC
>NW_012106030.1:921436-923227 GCF_000951045.1 Mandrillus leucophaeus | reverse complement strand
TGCTAAAGCTAAAAGCTTGGCAATGTGTTGACTTTTGTGTTGTTCTTTCTAAACCCCAAACCATAATATGATACTTTGATATCATTTCTTGGGTACCTCCTACTTGATAGGCTCTGTAGTAGGTACCATCTCATTTAATGTTTACAACAATCCTCTGTGCAACCTATTATTGGCCTGTTTTCCAGATAAGGAAGCTGAGGCACAGAGAAGTTAAATAGCATGCTCTTGGTAACACAGGCAATAAGTGGCAGAGTCAATATGCACTACTTTCAGCTTCCTCAATGTATCTCAAGTGGTTGACTAGAACTTTTCTTCTCTATCTGTTTGACTTACTTTTTTTTTTTTTTTTTTTTTGAGACGGGGTTTCACTCCTGTTGCCCAGGCTAGAGTGCAATGGCACAATCTCAGCTCACTGCAATCTCCACCTCTGGGGTTCAAGTGATTCAAATGGAACTTAGAGACCATTTGATTAAATCCCTCAGAGGAAAGAGAATTCCAGAAAGATACAGCAATTTACCCAAAATTCTGCTGCTAGCAAACAGTAGCCTATTTCTACTTTATTGACTCAGCTTCTCTCTATCATTTTGCCTTTTTGGGGTCGGGTTGATCTCCATTTGGGTGGGTGGTTATACCTGAGAGCCTGGGCTCTACTGACTTGTCTCTGGAGGCACTCAAGAGGGCTCAGTGCTGTGCCTCACTTCTTCAAGGTCATCCAAGACTGACTGTAAGACAGTCTCGTTATCTGGTGTTGTAACCTCAGAGCAGCCTGCAGCGTGATCAGTCACTCACTGAACAGAACAACAGCCAATTCTGTCACCCGTCCAAGGATTTGTAGCTTAGCCATGACATCTGGGGAAAGTGTTTACAGAGTCCAGCGCTGGACTCACTGAAGACATGTACTCACATCTGGAGTCTAGACAGCGTGGCTCTCTCATCTGGGCTCACAGCTTCTTCACACCTCCTGCACTTCTTTCTGACTGCTTCTTTACCCCGGTTTTCATTTTACTAAAGCTTCTTCCCTACCGCCATGTGCTTCTCTCTCTTGTTTTCTTCTTCCATTTTTTTTTTCTTTTTTCAAATCACATTGGGCTTAAGTTTTTCCAGATAATCCTGACAAACTTCTTAGAAACAGGTTTTCCCAACAGTGAGGAGATCATACAGGCATAACGTCATGGTAGACAATGTCCTAGCAACATTCTGATACAAGGTTTTCTACTGACCAGTTGCATGACCTTAAAAAAAATATATCACTGTGGCTTGGTTTTGAAAAAGTTAGACTATATTTGGTGCAGTCCAAATGTATGTTTTTTTAAAAAGCAACAAAATCCTTTCTTCAAATAAAATTGTATGAGGAACATCAATATGGGGAAAAATGAAGAAAAGCTTTTCTGATTAACATGAGGGAGGGGGCAGAATAACTTTTTCACCTTCAAGAATCCCTAATGAATGCTGGGAGCAATAGAGCTCCTGGCATGCACAAATGGAAAATCTTTGGCCTGGATGATCTTGGAAGTCTTTTCTATTTGGTAGGTATGGCTGAAACAATAATGCTCATCACATATACTCTTTGTACCCTACACTCCTCAGCACCTTGCAGCTAGGTTTTGCAATGCAAATAGTTCTGGCCAATGTGGGCAGACATGATTTGTCATTACTGAGTCAAGACAGTAAAACTCATGTGATTCTTGTAAGATACAATAAATCTTTCTGAGTTTATCTTCCAAGAGTTTAGCCTGTTAACTTCCTTATCCTTTGTTCTCAAACTCAACTTTCTTGTTCTTCCTTGCCCCT
>NW_012106030.1:777861-921386 GCF_000951045.1 Mandrillus leucophaeus | reverse complement strand
TGCACATGAATCCTTATCCCATGATTTTGGGGGAACCCAAACCAAGACAAAAGCCATTTAGCCCAGTCACTCCATTTTCCACAGGTCCAACCAGTATACAATAAATCTTTCTGAGTTTATCTTCCAAGAGTTTAGCCTGTTAACTTCCTTATCCTTTGTTCTCAAACTCAACTTTCTTGTTCTTCCTTGCCCCTAGTTACCATAAACAGCCTACCCCCTTCCCATCAGCTCTAATCAATAACTCACATCCATTCCCTTGGTTACCTGTACCCATTGTTCCCCTGAAACTGCATGTCTCACATGCTCCACATCTGTACCTCACGTCCCCTTCCCCTTCTATATTTAGGAAAATATGTACAAGTAGCCAATTGGGTCAGCTCAGTTTGTGCAGTTCGACCCCAGCCCATGGGGGAGTCACACAGAGATAGGGACTGCATTAAGGATAAACCCCGCCTGCCCCGGTCCCCTTTGTTCTCCGTGCTCTTGCAATCTTGATTAACACAGGTAGCATCTTTCTGCAGAAGTAAATTGCCTTGCTGAGAGAATTAAACTTTTGCCTGAGTGCTGGTTTTACTTTGTGTCACTGAGCATTTATTCCTAGAGCATTTTTATGTTCAACATTCTTCATACTTTTTTCCCTTGCTGCAGTGACAAAAGAGGCTGCCTCTTGCATGGGGTGTACCTATGAGAAGATGAACTCTCTGTTAGCCTGGGTCCTTGAATGGCAATGTGGAGCAGAGATGTTTATGGTGCCACTATGGACATATAGTATGATTGAAAAACAATCCTTTGTTGTGGTAAGCTACTGGGATTTGGAGATTAATTGGCATGCTGAACTGAAGCCAGCCTATGTTGATTAAGGAGAGAGGTAAGAAGAATAAAATTAGGAGAACAAGATCAAACTTTCCTTCAAGTTAGGGCTTATTCAGCTATCTGTGCATTGTGGAACTATCTCTTTCTACTGAGTTATATGATTAGACAAACCAGACAGTTTCCATACTGGTTTATTTAAATGAAATTCAATAAAAAAGGAGTCTCCTGAATAATAAATAGAAATGCTTTGAATATAATTATTCAAATCTCTTCAAATCTATAAAACAATTTTTAAACAAAATCCTTTCCCCAAATAGGGGTCCATACATTTCTACAGAATCCTATACCTAGAATGTTAGAGCTCTCAGGGCATCTTTGGAGAGGAGGGCATCAGAACAGGCTGGAGCTGCTTTCGTATTGTAATGCAGGACTTCCTTCCTGAGGGCTTTCTCTGTTTCTTCCCCCAAGGGCACTGTGCTAACTGAGGATCATTATTAGTTGGTATAAATACTCCAGCTCCTACCTGGGGATTAGTGAGAAGTGGAGGTAACTCTGAGTCCCATATTGTACAATGAATCCCGCAGGATTAAGCTCCAGTTACTCAATGGATTAACTGGCGTAATAAAATCCCCTTTATTGGCTGCCTTTCTTTCCCTCTTTCCCTGTTCCACTCCCTTTTTCCTTACTGTTCCCCCTGCCCCTCCGTGGTATCACATATCAATGAACCACTGCACATGAATCCTTATCCCATGATTTTGGGGGAACCCAAACCAAGACAAAAGCCATTTAGCCCAGTCACTCCATTTTCCACAGGTCCAACCAGTCTCCTCCAGGAAATTTCTAAATGACATGAATTCATTGGATAAGTGATAAAATCAGGTATTTGGGTGGGTTTTTTTTAATGGACATCACAAAAGAGTTGAGAGTTTCTAATTGGAATTGAGTTAAATCCACTATGGAACTGTAGCAGTGCCTCCTACTGGGTTTTGCTGTTAAGAGATTGCTAAAACTCATCTCCCACTTATTAAAACAAAAGTCTTAAAAGAATGCACCTTGTTTTTATGCTGAATCTCCCATTTCCATTTGTTCACAAGTGCAAGAGTATTGTCACATGACCATTGCCCCTAAAGTATTCCTGGTTTACTGGGTAAAGGCTGATCAATGTTCTTGGGAGAGTGTTGGACTATAGAACAGAAAATGCTAATGGATACAAAGAAAAGAGATCAGTGCTCCAAGGGGTGTAATGTCAAATAGATTTTTGTATTAGAAGCATTTGAGGGAGTGAAATGGGAGAAATGATGCTGATGATCTCAGAGTATAATGTCTGATTTCAGGAGTGGCACAGCAAAAGGAACAAATTACAAGGTATAACGACAGAAGGAAGTGGCTAAAACAAAGTGAGAACAATGGAGGAAAGATGGCAGAGAAGTATATAGCCGTCAGAGTAGGGTCGTATTTCTAATTCCTGTTAGTAATGAACTTCATGTTTCTAAATGTGCACTTAGTCTTTATATTTGTTGATTTCTCAAAAAATGTTGCCACTCTCTCTCTCTCTTTTTTTTGTTTTCCGCCAACACACCCACTCCTCATCTTGGCTCCTTGGCTCCATAACTTTAGGAGTCTCATTTACCTCTTTTCTCTTCCCATATTCTTTGCAAATACCTCTTTTTAAAATGTTGGTGCTCCATAGGTGTTAAGTCCTACATTCTCGGTAGTTCCCGGTCAGCCTTTTTCTCTGGATGATTATATCTATTCTCATGGTATTAATTCCCATCTGTATGCTGACAAGTCCCAAACTAATATCTCTAGCCCAGACTTCTTTCCTGAGCTCCTTCAGTTGTATACCTCAGGGGCACCTCAAATCGAACGTGTTCGAAACAGAATTTTTCACAACTCCAACCTCCCACCTAAAACCCACGAAACACTTTCTATTTGACTTTTCTCTATCTTAATAAATGGCAACACTGGGATCCAAGCTTTATGAAGCCAGAGACTTTTATATGTTTTATCTACTGAAATATCCCCCATAGAATGGTGCCTAAAAAAAGAGTAGTTATTAAAAACTATTTGAATGAATGACTGCTTGACTCTTCCATACTCTATAAAATCAACTAAAAAGTCCAGTTTAGCTCTGGCTGATTAGTTGCTTGCCGAATTTCTGTCCAGTTCATCACACTGCAAAAATATAGGAGAAGTCCAATAATAGGAAATAAGTTTATCACATCGTTATTAGTAGCAACTAAATTTCATATTGATATACATGATTTTAGATTGGGTAATAATTCATACTCTGTGACTGAAAAATGTGAATATTATGGAAAAGGGAATAATATAGAATAGTGCATTTTTCAAGGGAGCATTGACTATTTCAAATATAGGATATTTTTAGTACATTCATATATAACTATATATGTGTTTAATGTACAAACAAGTGACTAGAAAAAATATAGCAAAGTATTAATACTGGTTTTCCTTAGAATAATGGTTTTTTAAAAATTTTATTCTTTATACTCTTGGCTCTTTACCAAGTTGTCTACAAATAAGCATGCTTCACTTTTATAACCAGAAAAGAGGTCTAAAATATTTATATGTAATAAAATCAAGGTTAAGCATTTGGTTCTTACCCTTTTTTGGGGTGGGGTGGGGTGGGGTGGGGTGAGGATCTCACTCTGTCACCCTGGCTGAAGTGCCGTAGCATGATTATGGCTCACTGCAGCCTTGACCTCCCCAGGCTCAAGTGAACCTCCTACCTCAGCCTCCCGAGTAGCTGGGACTGCAGGTATGTGCCACCATGCCTGGCTAATTTTTTGTATTTTTTGTAGAAATGGAGTTTTACCATATTGCCCAGACTGGTCTTGAACTCCTGGGCTCAAGCAATCTGTCTGCCTCAGCCTCCCAAAATGATGGGGTTAAAAGCCTGAGCCACTGCATCCAGCCTCTCTTTTTTTCATATTTTAAATTTTTTACAGTTTTCTTTTATTATTCAGTTAATTTTACTGAAAATATTTTCTTTTGATATCTAATAATGAAGTCAAATGTTTACTTTTTAATAGAACTACAAAAAAAAAAAAAAGAAAATGGTTTTATGTCCTGTGTCTCATTATTTTTTAAGTACTAATATACAATGGAATATAACATTCTTTTTATTTTATGTAACTACTTACAAAAGATCTGGGCTCTAGATGCTTCTGTAAAGAATATAGAGTCAACAGAACAATATTGCTTTTTATATTAATGAAGGTATGGGTTAAATACCCTCATCCTGAGTTTTAATTGCCATTTATAAACTTTATGGTTCTTCAGTAAGTAAATCTGTAAATTGCAAAGCAGTAGTACCCATCACAATAAGAATACATTTCTCTGTCTCCACAGATATAGAAATATGACCAAATGTGCTATTACGAATGAAGATTGTTATATACATATAACCTGCTCCGAGAAAGGACTTTGTGAAAGAGGAAAGTAAACACATGACTATGAAAAATTTAGAAAGATTATAAATATTCCTATGTCTACAAAATATGAGTGTACATAGAGTCTTTAAATGTGACCCATGTTAAACACAAATTTTGTTGTGAACTGAGAAAAGTTTATATCGTCATTTCAAATAGCTTGGATTTCAGAGAAGAATAGCACCTAGGAAGAAAAAGACCATCTTTTGTTTCATCAGGGTTCAGTATTAATTCAAAAGAGTGAATGGATTCCTTCTTGTTCTCTAGCAATTTAGCTATATATCACCTAGCAATTTAGCTATATATCTCAAGCAAGCAGAGTTTTACATAAGCCTGTTCATTGCTTCCATCACACTCTCCAACACACATTCAATCACTCTCCTCTCCTATTTTGGGATAAGCAGTTGTGAAATTTTGCTGAAAATTTCTTACTGTGCCTTTGAGATTAATTCCCTCTGTTAAGTGAATACGGATGGAAATAATTAACCTTTCACTTGGTTTTAATAGAAAAAATGTAGAATTTCGGTAGCACTAACTTACTTTATAGGCTATTACTTCTATTGTCTCCATCCCATCTCTTCCCACATGTGACCATCTGGTTGGCTGAATGCAGCTGTTCATTTGTGTCATTTGCATGACTACAGGTCCAAAGAGCATAATAGGAGGCAAAGGAAATCATGCACATGTGGGAAGGGGAGAGCTGAGTTATGGACCCCAGGAGTTCTCATTTTGGATAATTTCTGAAAATGCATAGCATATCACTGCTAGGTGATGTGATTGTTAAATTGCTGTTCTGGCCTCAGAAAGGGAGCCTGGGTGCAGCAATTGGTGTTTGGGAAAAGAAACATGTTTATGGTATTATATGTTCAAATGACAAGTGAGATTTCATAAGCAGGAATACAATATCTCCTGCCTTTACTGCACACCTACTCTGACCATGGGAAATGAAATGTATACAATATGGTGTTCGATGTTGAGTATCAGATACATAATCCCACCTTCTAGGGACTTTTGAGGATGTCCCTGCCTGCCTGCTTTTTTTTTTTTTTTTTTTTTGAGATGGAGTCTCACTCTGTCAGCCAGGCTGGAGTGCAATGGCGTGATCTCGGCTCACTGCAACCTCACTTCCTGGGTTCAAGTCATTCTTATGCCTCAGCCTCCCAAGTAGCTGGGACTACAGGCATGTGTCACCATGCCTGATTAATTTTTGTATTTTTAGTAGAGACAGGGTTTCACCCGATGTTGACCAGGCTGGTCTCAAACTCCTGACCTCAAGTGATCTGCCCGCCTAGGCCTCCCAGAGTGCTGATATTACAGGTGTGAGCCACTGTGCCTGGCCTGCCTGTCATTCTATACCCTAAGGACAGACTCTGGAGTTCAAACCCAGAAATCTGTGTTTTAACAAATTCTTCAGAAAATTCTGACACATACTCAAGTTTGAGAACCACTGGCAAAATCCTTCAGCCATTTACTCGAGGTGATGTTTCTTTCTACTATTTTAGATCCAACTATGTTGTTTTTTGATGTGTTTTGTTTTCACTCTTTCATTCCTTTTTTTTTTCCGGGTATCCAACAATTTTCATTGGACAATCGAATTATGTCTAACAATTGTTTCTCTACCCTGAATAACCTCTCCACCTTGAACTTTTTTCCAGGGATGGGGGTTACTTATTTTCATATTTTTTCATTGATATATTATATTATAGTTGTGCATCTTTTTTGGATATGTGTGATATTTTGATATCTGTATACAATGTGCAATGACCAAATCAGGGTAATTGGGGCATCTATCACCTTAAGCATTTATCTTTTCTTTGTGTTGAGAACATTGCAATATTTATTTTCTAGCTATTTTGAAATATACACTGAATTATAAACTATAATTTTTCTATTGTATCAAATACTAAAATTTGCTCCTTTCATTTGACTTTGTTTGACCTTTTAATCTTTTTTAACATCCCTTACATCATGGCCTCTTACTTCAACCCCTAGAAACTCCCCAGTGTCAACTGGATGAAGTCCAATTGTCCTGCCCTGTTCTGTAACACTCCACATGGTACAAGCTTCTGACAGTAACTTATGAACTTATTTTTTTTTTTCCTTTCTTCACAATTTAATTCTCTGGTGAAATTTATTTCCTTAATGTCTATACCATTCCTTGCATATATTTTTCCTCTGTGCTTTTGTTTACCCTCTTCTTCCAGGTCTAGATCATTCTTTTTTAACCGTTCTTGTGTTTTCTTTTCTTTTTTTTTTTTTTTTTAGATGGAGTCTTGCTCCGTCACCTAGGCTGGAGTGCAGTGGCGCGATCTCAGCTCCCTGCAAGCTCTGCCTCCCAGGTTCACACCATTCTCCTGCCTCAGCCTCCCAAGTAGCTGGGACTACAGGTGCCTGCCACCATACCTGGCTAATTTTTTGTATTTTAGTAGAGACAGGGTTTCACTGTGTTAGCCAGGATGGTCTCGATCTCCTGACCTCGTGATCCGCCCGCGTTGGCCTCCCAAAGTGCTGGGATTATAGGTGTGAGCCACCGTGCCTGGCCCCTTCTTGTGTTTTCAAATCCTAATCACCTCTCAGTTTTCACTTCTTTCAGGAAGACTTTCCCATCATCTCATTTACTTGCTCATTTACTTGCTTACTTACTGTTCATTCCTCTCCTCTGACCACTACATGTACCCTATCTTATACACATGTCCTCAAGGACAAAAAAATTTGATTTTGACATTTTTTGTGTCTTTTCACCCAATAGCTTACAAGGCAGACTGAAGTGTTAATAAACCGTAGTGGTCTTTGAATAATAACTCCAAAGTTTTGAAAAATAGGTAGAAGGCTTATCTTCAGTGAATTGTTATTTAGATTGACATATTAGTATTTAATTGTTGGTCACGATTCACTATCCTAACTAGAAATCACTCTGGTGTTTTGGGATGAAGGTAACTGTGCAATGAGAGGTCATTGTTCTGTAGAAGCAGAGGAGCTCCGATGGCCAGTGGCAGTGAATAGCTCTGAGGATGGAATTATTGAACCAAGATAAGGAAAACTGGCACCGGCTTCAGTTTCTTTCAGTGTCAGAACTGCAAGTTTTCTAGTGTCACAAAGATAATGTTCTGGTTTTCTGTCAATGATACAAAAAGAACAAGGTGGGGATGTGGGAGGAGGAAGAAAATCCATCTCTCTGCTTGCCTTTGCTACTACAGGAGAAAAGTATGTTGGAAAATGAGAAAATTACATCAACTATACAACTCAAATGATAAACAAAGTCCTTATTGTAAATTCCAGATAAAGTTCTGATTTGCTATATGAGGTTGGTCAAGTAACTTCATGCTCTGATACTCAGACTTCATCTCTCAAATGAAGATTCGAATCCCTTTTCCTTGGGATTGTAAAAATTCAAGGAGATAATGGCTGTTCCTGGATCAGAAGTTGGCCAATTAAATCCTTGCTATTCTGGGGCTAGTATTGGGACAAGGTGTGAAGTGCAGGGTGTTCATCATACCAAGGATGACTGCCTTTGTTTCCCATGTCTTGCATTCTCCTTCTACTATTGGAGCTTTCAGGCCCAAAGGAGCTATGAAGAGAAGAAAGTCAAATGCTCAAGCAGATATGAGGGAAATAGCATGGCTATACCTTTATTAGGAAAAATAGATCTTATCCCTGGGTTTCCCTGGATGCAGAAATATAAACGTCCATTTACTTGTGGAAACTATGCTTGCATAGTATCTCTAGATTTCCCGAGTTCCTGCCATGAGCCAAGCAACATGCTAGATGCCCTTACATAGATCACTTCAACCTGGTCACAGCTCCATGACGTAAATTGCCCAAAGAAGAAAAAAAATTCAAAGAAGGATATGTTGATTTCCCAGAGATATTTTTTACTCCGAAGATGATGTTCTTTCTACTCTCCCAGGATGCCATTCTGAAGCCAGCATGACCTAAGAGAAGAAGCCACACAGAAGAGGAGGGAAACTTGTACTAACTATAAAAGTTTTGATCCAAGTGGCAGCTGTATTATTAAAGCCCTGGAGTTCCCTATTTTACTTGGGGTAATCTACACAAAACCATATCAGTTAAGAATATTGAAGGGTGGAAATCAGTAAGAATATAACATGTCTATGCCTGGGATAAAGTTGCATACAATTTTTAAGTAATAGAGCATCCACTCCTGTCTGATCTAGATTCAAGACTCACTGGCACAGATTTATCAGTCTCACAAAACACTGGTTATTTTGCTCCTTCACTACTCCATTAGTTGTGCAGTCGTCTTGGGGCATCAGAGGTGAGTCCTTAAATGGTGGTTGGTCAACTCTCAGGGAAGCATGGGAAAGAGTATGAGACAGGTTCCCTACTCCATGCACTGGCCCTAAGCACTTAACATGGAGTCCCTCTTGCATGCTTCATTTGGTTCACAGGCTCCAGCATGACACTGGCCTTAGAACATCATCAGGTATCCTGAACCATTTCTTTGTTCTTTTTCCTGTCTTGTGCTCATGGTCCTGCCAACCCTTGATATTTGTTTAAGGTTCTCATTAGAAGACATCCTTCATGCCTTTTCTCCTGCAAAGGAGCAGATTATCCTTTCTAGAAGAGATTGATGGCCTATTTAGAAAGACCCAATTGCTAGAAATACAGAGTGAGTTCTTTGTCCAGCTTGGAGAACAGGTGGGGCAAATCCCTGTTATTTGCTGTTGATGTTTCACCCCTCAAAAGCCTAACAAAAAGATTTCTTGCTATAGCAATGAAAAATAAAATACAAGTTAAATTCTCACGGCACTCCGTAAGATAAGCCTTTGGCAGCATTCCCTCCTAAATTTATATTTCAACAGAGGTTATTTTTCCATATTAAAATGAACACAGGGAAATTATGAGAAGGAAGAGGAGAGGAAAAGATGGAAGAATTAGTAAAATGAATCCAAAAGGAGAAATTTAGATCTCAGGTTAGCAGTATATCTCTGAAATTTTGTTCTGTCAGTGCTTAATTTATCTGTGCACTAATGAAGGTAAATACTTGCTACTCTAATCTTAAAATCTCAGTGTTTCAACATAGTAAAAGCAAATTTTTCCAACACATTAGCATCTCATACATATCAGCCTTTGGGGGCTAGTGGAGGGGCTGTATACTCTGTTTCACACAGTCATTTGGGAACCTAGCTCCAGCTTGTAGCTTGCCATCTTTAAGAACTCAGGTTCTCCAATTATATTCTTTGCTTTGGGCAAAATGAAAGAAAAGCACAAGTGGAGAGTATTTCAGGAAGCTTCTAGGGGTTAGGACTAAAAGGGGCATAGTTTCTCCAACATTCCATGGGTCAAAATTCAGAAATATGGCTTCATCTGTCTGTAATGGAAGCTATAAATAGAGCTTAGTTGTGTAAACAGGAATTTTAAAAAGCAGGATTTGGAGAAAACCCACATTGTTTGGTAATAATTTGGGATCAGAGCTAGGAATGGCTTTCCCCACTAGTAGTACTTCTTTCTGGCTAAGAGAGGAGTGTCCAACCAAGCTTTGGGAGCCTCTGGTTAGCCTTTTTAAACATTTAAACTGCATGTGGTAAAAGAAAATTTGACCTTCTTTTGTACTGTGTACAAATTCACAAAATATACCAGTAATTAATTTTTTGAATGTAAGTGAAGAGGTTTTATGTACTAGTTTAAATCTTAAATTGATGCTGCCATGAAAACATTTCATAGGTGTCTATATTTCTGCTGACTTAAAATTTAAAATACATTTAAAAAATTATAATCTGTAATGTACCTCAAATAAAATTTTGAGCAGAAAATAACCCCAAAATTGGTGTGTTATTTTCTCCCAAAAGCTTTCCCTTAAGTAGAAATAGAAAGGGTTACTGTAGGATTAGCATGGCAAGTAAAAATATTCTTTCAGCAAAACATACATTCTTCTATTCAAAAATACATAATGGCAAATACTCAATAGTTGATTATAGATCAACATTTGGGTAATAGAGTTGTTGTAATTTCCCCACACTCCTCTATGTTGCCATTACAATGTACTAAAAAGCGTTATTAACACCGTGATAAATTACATGTGCATAGAGATATATAAGTCAGAGTTTAACTAGAAAAATAAAAACCAGTTCCGGTACCTATGCTTAGAGAATTGGTTATACAGGTGATGGAGGAATTTAAAATGCAAATAAGACACAATAGAGTAATCTAAGATATTTAAACAGCAGGAAACCACTCCTAGTCTGAGGCTGGAGAGATAAAGGAAGGAGGTAGTGTTCCCTGGCATAGGGGCTGGGGTTACTGAGTGGAAGCCCGAAGCATAGCAGACGTGTCCTGCAGGAAGTGGCAATGTGGAGATTATGAAGGTGCTGGATATGAAGGATGTG
Source organism: Mandrillus leucophaeus (assembly GCF_000951045.1). Lineage (NCBI taxonomy): Eukaryota > Metazoa > Chordata > Mammalia > Primates > Cercopithecidae > Mandrillus > Mandrillus leucophaeus. The sequence continues at coordinate 910,774 of NW_012106030.1, read as the reverse complement.
AAGGAGCTGGCCCTGTGGAGAGTATAAAACCAGTGTCCAAAAGTCTGCTGGCAGAGAAGAAGAGAAAGAAACACTCGGTTTCTTCTCTCCTTACCTCTTACCTCCCACAAGCTTCTGCCTGTGTCTACCATTGACCAAACACAGCCAAAGTGTGGCCGATAGTCAGAAAGGAAAATGCTTGGTACCTGCTTTTCCTCTGATAACACAGAGGAACAGAGAGTAAAGACCAATGCCTCCGAAACAAGGACACCCAGGATCATCAAATGCAATGAATGCACCTAGGCAGATCATCATGTGTGCTTTATATTCTCCACTGATTTCTCTTATTCAGAGCAAATGAATGATAGCCTCTCTCCATGTAGCTTCTTCAAGAGTACCTACAAGTTCAGAAGAATTCCAAAGCCTTCAAGTCATGTCTTTGAGTAAAACTAATGTTTGGTTTTAATAAATTGCTACCTAAGTTTCCAAAACACATGTTGGAAGTTTGATTTTTAGAATTGTGTTCTTGCTGGAAAAAAACTTTAAAAAAATAAACTAAAATAGTTGGGAAAATGCATCTAGACTTCACACCTAGAAGATCCTCTCCAAAAATATCTGAGAGATGAACATAGGAAGGAGATTGTGTACCTTGAGAATCTGAGTGGTAAATACTTTAAACCAAATGTCAAACTGACAGAATAGGTTGATAAACCCTGGGAATTCATTCCCCAGTCAACAAGCAAGAACTACACAAATAAATTCCCATACTTCCTACACTTCTCTAAAAATCTGTAACCTTTCTTTAGAGTTAGTTCAAAATCATGCAAATAACCTCAAAGATAAATAATTTGAGACACGCTGCTTTTTGAAAGGTGATAGAAATGAAACTGAAGTTGCAGAAATAAAAAGAGTTGGGCACAGGGAGAATCTCAGGGCAGTAATGAAAATGGCACATTTTCAACCCGGTAGTGCTAAACCTTATTAAGGAAATGTCTGGAAACATGTAAAATGCTTTAATAGTTCATAAAAATAATGAGAGTTCCAACAACTTTAGCCAAATCGATGTCACCAGAATTCTCTAAGGCTAGTGTCTAACGTGTATTTTGTCTGTGAAAAGCTGTTACTTTTTTTTCTTCAGAATGAATTACAGTCTAATAGAAAGAGCCAGAATTATGTAGCCCAAATAGCCTAATATGAGGCTGATTTAGGTATCTACTAAATGTATGGCCTTGAAACAAAGCATTTTCTCACAAGAACCCTCAGTTATTTCTTCAGTGAAAAGGAGAAATTACTTCTCTTATGGTTTGTGATAGGAATTAGCAATAATGTTTATAATGAGCTGACACATAGTAAATCAGTGTTCCATAAGTCTTGCTTGTGATTATTATCTTATTATTTGAGCATTTGTGCATAACACAAATTGACAAGGTAGCTTCCTTTAATATTATAATTTTCCTCTTCTCATCAAGAAAGAGATTATAACTTCTTGGAGACACCTTAAAAATGCAAACATCCTTGAGAGGAGTTACTTCTTTAAATAGTATCTGTGAATATAGTGGTTATTTTTAATACCCTTGCAAAGCTCAGTTGACAGTCACCAAAGAGCAAAATTGGGGCAGGTAGTTGGGTGGAAGGAGGACTTGCAGAAAGCTTTAATTCACATATTAATTGAAATGCTTGTCAAAAATGCAGGCAACTAGACACCATGCCTAGGATGTTAGAGCCCAAGAATCTGTATATTTACTAGGCAAGCCAATTGACTCTGAATTATGTAGCCTGGAACCTCACTTTGAAAAAATCACTGCTTTACAGAAAATATGAGAAGTTGCCAGGGAGGAGGAATTGAGAGTGGTGAGTGGTCATCCAACACAGACTACAGCTCCTTAAAAGTTTTGCTAAGCTTCTTGATTCTACCTTATTTTGTTGCCAAACAAACAAGAATAGACTGAGAGTAACCCAAAGGGTTTTATGGCTTGATGCCATAGCTTTGAGTCCAGGAAATCCTTTAAATGCCAGAACCTGTTGTTGAGGAGAGGGGAGTGGTATCTACAATTACATATTTAGAACTGCATTTTGGCATGATTAAAAAAATAGTCACTTTTCGCAAAGTATAGTGAATTTATCAATGCAGGTAGAGGGCCAAGAACCCACATTACCAGGGAATGGACAGTCCTCATTTTGGCAGAGATGGAGGGTGGGCAGACTGGTATGACCCTGACTCACATTTCCGAATAGTAATTGTGCTTCTCCTTTGCCACTTGACCTTGACCTTTTCTTGCCATGTTTTATTTTCTATCTTCTGTCTGCTATATTTTGTACTCAGCACATCTACCACCCTTTCTTCTTACTCATCAATGATTTGAGTTGGCCTGTGGCTAAAAAGGTCACTCACCTACCCTATATATCCCAGCCCAAATGTTAAAGAAGTGACTTACTCCCGGGTTCTATAATGATTCTATATCAAGTAATAATGACAAAAATCATCATTGCTTTATTAATACTCCTGCCACTACTAGGAATATAACAAGTAAATGCAAAGGTATGCCAGAAAAACTAAAATTAATTTTTAAAAATGTTCTTATGGTTATCTATGTTAGTTCCAGTAAAAATACTTAAAAAGCATACAGTTTCATTGTTACAATAGTATTTTTCAGGGCTGAGATGATGAACCATCAGTAAATTCATTCCAGATTCAAAAGGAGAACCCACTAGTAGTTTGCTCCTCCCCCCTGTAATATCTTACTGTGACAGAAATAAACTCAAATTGCCAAATCACAGAGTAAATATGCAAGCTTCCTTTGCTGGTAGAAGTCTGTGAAATGTGTTCCTCCTGCTCTTTGGATTTCTGAACATGAAATTGAGTACCTTGTTCTTGGATCCAGCTGACAATCAAGAGAAGCTCACTGTTTTACATATTAGCCTCTGTAACTCTCTTTTTCCTTTAGACCTAGGTGACTTATGAAGCTGATAGCAGACCTTTAGAATCAGGAAAAGGCCAAGGCTGAAGTCTTTATTTAATCTGATTTCATGGAACATCCCCTTTTTCTTTTGGATCATAGGTGCTGTGAAGTATAAAACTTGAGCTGTATGTCAGTTTCAGCTGAGGCAGTTTAATAATTTTACATACATGATCAGTTTCACACCTGATTGTCTTCCTTGCTCCAAATCTGGAGAAATGGTAAATTTACTGACTCTAGATCTCAGTAAATACGAAGCAAATATAGAAAATACACCCTGAGGCATGGACTCTTCTATTAAATATATGATACTATTTACTAAAATCCTTAAACTTAAATATGGCCACTGATTTTTAAAAATTAGTTGCCTTTTTAAAGAACAAATATAGATTTACAGAAAAATTGAGATGATAGTACAGAGAGTTCCCATATTCCATCCCCTCTTTTGCAGTTTCCCCAGTTAAAATCTTGCTTTGGAGCAGTGTATTTGTTACGATTAGTAAACCAATATTGATACATTATTATTAACTGAAGTTTACAGCTTATTGTAAGGTTTACTCTGTGTTTTACCTTCTATGAGTTTTGACAATGCATAAAGACATGCATCCACTATTGCAGTATCATACAGAACAGCTCATCACCCTAAAAATCTATCATATGTCACCCACTTATTCCTCTCCACTCCCCTCTGCCTGTTTTCCTCCTGGCAACCACTGATCTTTTCATTATCTCCAGAGTTTTGGCTTTTCCAGAACATCAGACAGTTGGAATAATATAGTATGCAGCCTTTTTTTGACTGGCTTATTTCATTTAGTAATTTGTATTTAAGTTTCCTCCTTGTCTTCTCATGGCCCCCCTTTTTTTTTTCACTGAGTATTTTATTGTATGGATGTACCAGAGTTTATTTATTTATTCTTCTACTGAAGAACATCGTGAATGCTTACAGTATTTGAAGACTACTCATAAAACTACTATAAACATTTATGAGCAGGTTTTTTTTGTGGACATAAGTTTTCAGCTTAATTGAGTACATCCTTGGGAGCGTAACTGCTGGATTGTATAGTAAGACTATGTAAGCTTTGTAGAAAGCTGCCAAACTATCTTCCAAGGTGGCTCTACCATTTTTCATTCCTACCAGCAATAAATGAGAGTTCCTGTTGTTTTACAACTTTACCATCATTTGGTGGTGGTGTTCTTTGGATTTTACTCAAATAGGTGTGCAGTGGTATCTTATTTTAATTTGCAATTCCCTGAAGACATGATGTTGAACATCTTTTAGTACGCTTATTTGCCAGGTCATCTATATATATCTTCTTTAGTGAGGTTTTAGTTGAGCTCTTTGGCCCATTTTTAAAATTGGATTTTTTATTTTCTTACTGCTGAGCTGTAAGAGTTCTTTGTATATTTCGAACACAAGCTCTTTATCAGTTATGTGTTTTACAAATATTTTCTCCCAATGTGTGTTTTTCTTCTCATTCCCTTAACAGTGTCTTTTGCAGGGAAGAAATTTTTATTTTTAATAAAGTCAGTGTATCAGCTTTTTATTTCATGGATTCTGCTTTTGGTGTTATATTTAAAAGCTTGTCACCAAACCCATGGTCACCTGGATTTCTTCTGTTATCTTTTAGTATTTTTAAAGTTTTGCAGTTTGCATTTGGATCTATGATTCATTTTCAGTAAACTGTGGAGTGTCTGAAATCTGTGTCTAGATTATTGTTTTATATAGAATGTCCAATTGTTCTAGAACCATTTATTAAATGGTTATCTTGTATCCATTGAACTGCCTTTGCTCTTTTGTTAACTATGAAAGATAGGCTGAAATAGTAAATTTCCCGACTCTGATTCTGAGTACAAAAGTAATTGGTTAAACCAAATACAGAAAATCTATACTGAAACGTGCTTTAGTATATCAAATATTTGGTAATGTTTGTTAAGATCCTTAAACTCAAACACAGCCATTAATTTTCCTGTTTCATCAGAGATATAAATATTTCACTGTGGCTTGAATTCTAATAATGAAGTAATCATTTATTGAATGTGAGATGCTAAGCTCTGTCTCTCTATATATATTCATTTAATCCTCACAAAACCCTTATGAGGTGTTATCAATATCCACATGGAGCATATCATAGAATGGTGGTTTACAGAAGTTAAATACCTTGCCCATGGTCGTCCAGTCAGAATATGGCAGAGCCAGGATGGGAAGTCACCAGGTGATTCCAGGAGCAAAGATCTTAAGCACCTTTTGATAATTTCTTCATGTTCTCCTTTAAAACTTAAGAGTCCTCACTTTAATTGGCTTCCACTTCAGGATTGTGGTGAAATGACTGCTGCAGTTCTGGGTCTCACATCTCTTCCAGGAACTTTAAAAAAGAAAATCAATGGAACTTTCTCTCAGAGAACCTCTTAGACGTCCCCTTTCATTTTGGTTTTTTGTGTATTCCTAAAACAACTCCAGTGAGCTGGGGAGTGATGAAAGGTGATTGACTTTGCCATATAGTGTTGATCAACTGCTGTTGAGGCAATTAAAATTATCCATAGAAATATAAGGCCCCTTGAGCTGGGGATAGTCAGGTTTCCTTGCATGGGATGGTGATGATGAGAAGACACCTATTTGGAAATAAGCTAGGCTGTAAGTAGAAAGCCAAGAATTTCCATGATACCTGTTTGTATACTTTCCTAATCACGTTGCACCTTCCAGCCTCATCTCCTGTGTACTTTCCTTAACTTCACTTAAACTAGATGGTCACTGTTTCTACTTATGCTCATGATAAGCTCCCTCTGTGCCTTTGCTACTTTGTAGAGGCATTGTACTTTTGAGTCGAAGACAGCTGGTTGCAAATTCTAGTTCTGTTCACCCAGAGTGAGTAACTTACCCTCCCCCATCCTTGGTTTACTCCATTGCAAAAATCGAAATCACAGATACCTCATAGAGTTACAACAACTATAAATTAAAAGAAGAACTTATCGCAGTGCCTGTGGTGAGGAAAAATAAATGATTACTTGAAATACCTCCTTGATAATACCTCCTTGCTAATAGCACACAATTGTCTTCTGGCTTCATCTCCATCTTATCTGTGTCAAGAGTTGAAAAATAACCAACGTATGAAAAGAGGGAAACATGGTAGTAAAAGCTTTTTTTCTAAATGTTTCATTTTAGACATTGGAAAAATAAACTTCTATAAAGTATGTTCAGAATCCTTGCCATGAACACGAGGCAAGGAAAGGAGTTAGCCTCTTACATTACCTTCTGTTCCTCAACAAAAGTGGCTCCTGGTGCCTGCAAAGCCTGAATTTCCCTCCCCTGCCATTGACATTTGGCTGATTCCTTTATTTCTTCTTAAAAATGTCACCTCTACAGAGAAGATATTGCTGATCCTTCATTCAAGCTCATTAAGTCTTCTGTCATTGGTTCAAACAACACTCCCCTCTTGTAGCCCTCACCACATGTGTGATTATAGGTTCTGTCTTTGTCTTCTTCCCTGACTTGTGATCTCTCGAGGACCCAGGTGGCTTTATCTCCTTCATTGCCATAGCCTAGTGCTAGTATGGTCCCTGGCACACACACAGGCACTTAAACATAGCTCTTAGTTAAGTGAATGAACAATTGGAACCTGGACTGAAAAGTGACAATTCTCAGAATCCAGAAAGCTAGATAGACTTATTTGTTTGCTGCATATGCCTAGAAAAGAGTAAGAAAAATTAGCAGAAATAAAATATTTCTAACACAACACATAGATCTATTTACTGCCTTGTGCGAGTATTAAATGTCCAAACTGTTCCGTGAAAAGTAAAATGATAACTACATTGGGTAAGTTTTATTTCCAGTTGACAGACACATTCTTGTATAAGTGTCATATCATTCTTATTGAATCAAACCATATTTTACAATGCAAAAAAATAGAGCAATAAGAAAATAGAGTATAAGAAAAAATAGAGGTAGACATGGCAATAAAACTAATTAAAATTAAAATAAAGGATGTGAGGCAAAATTCCCTGAAACATCTTTAAAATCCCACAGAATATTACAAAGAAAATGTTTAGAATGACTTAAACACAAATAAGGTGACTGATCTCATTAATATGTTAATCACATTAGACAATTTCTTTTGTATATTGAAAAATAATGCATAAAATTTGTTGATTTAATTTCACTGGTTCCTGAAGTACAGCATTGAAATTAAACACTTCAGATAACAACTTGAATGTTCCAAACGCAGTTCATTGCAAACTTGGAAAAAACCAAATATAATACAGTGTGCTGCTGCATGGATTTTGGCATTTTTCAATTCTCCTTGAAATGGGAAGGAATCTACATACTCCAAGGTGATTATCATCAAGAGATCCATGAAAGGTGATTAGTAGAAAGTTTGTATTTTAAAAAGTTGAAGCCTGAGAGAAATGTATTTATAGAACATTTATGACGGGAGGAGAATGGTGTAGAATACAGGATTGGAATTCAGATTTTCGTAGGTTTAAGTTCTAATTTCCAGTCAGCTATTTATTGCTATTTAATCACTCTGACATTGTTTTCAAAGCTACTTGATAAGGATAATAATTATAATAAAAACTCCATACTATTTTTGTTTGACTCAGAAGTAATATACACCAACCAGCTGACACAGAAATAATGGCACAATAAATAGTGAGTTTAATTTTATTGTGTAGAATAAGAAGCCACTTCTTGTCAACAAGACAATAGGCTGCTTCCCTAACATGAAATCAAGTTCATTTCAACACTGAAGTTGAAACCACCAGCAGTTACAAATACTCAGGTAAAGAGCAATATATTTGGCCAATGTCATACAAAGAAACAGTCCTTGTCTATTACAAATTGCATTTATCATAAATCCTGCTGACAGCTTTGGTAAGAAGGCCTCAAAAGGAAAATATTTGCAAAACTAGAAAATGCTCTGAGGGCTCAAAGGAGAAAAAGACACTACTGCCAGCAAAAACACCTGTAAGAAAGCTTTGTTCTCAGTTGAACTTTTTTTTCTGTCAGTCTAAAAACCACCGGTTTCCTCCACCAAATGTAAAAACCAGTAGAGGAAACAGAACTGATGGATGAGTTCAAAGCCAGATTTCCTTAAGCCTGTGATGGCAGGTAGAGTCAGGGATAAAGATTGCTTCTTCAAGTGATCTGATTTCTTGAACTTAATTTCACAGTCTATCAGTTACCTGAGAGACATTATTTTCTTCAGCTTGGTCAAGTCAAAAGCAAGATTTCACAGATATAAAGAAAGAGAGGGAGTAATGTCTTCTTTCAGGGGAATATTACCCCCTAGAGACACGAACCAACTTCTTATAGCTGTTTGTACCTCTGATGTTTCCTGAAAGGTTGGTTAAACCACGGAATACCTTTAATAGCTCCAGCTTCCTCATGTGGAAAAAAAAAAGCCCAATAATATCTTAAATGTACAAATAAAGGACATTGCAGCAGTGGATAAAATGTCACCATAAGATTTACAATATCAGTGGTATTGTGTTATTGTTCTTAGGTATATTTTAATGCCTTTAACATACTTCTCTTGGATGATTTGGAAAACAGATCCTCTTAGCTAATAGAAACAAAATCAAAACAAATAATTTTCAGAAGGAATTAGCCTTCAGCGGTAGATTTGTGGGTTGTGTAGTATAAGAAGACTAGCAGAGAAAATTTTGATGTATTTATGTATTAATTCATTTTTATGTATTTATGTCTTCCCTTGTTCCACAAATGATTTAAGATGCCTAAAAACAACACACTGTGATTTTTAAAAATTAAAAATAACTCAGTGAGGAAATGAGGGCAAATAAAAGAAAGAAAGAAAAGATAGATTGACAATTGGTACAAAAACTACTGGCCATGTGGTTTAGAATATGTGTTGTTTTGTCTACGATTCAGAATTAATTTTTAGTGAAACAGTTGCCCAAATGGTGATGGGCCAACAGAGATTTTACTTTTCAAAGACTGAGAAGAAATAAAGTGGTCCTGACCTGCTTCCCCTGGAAAGTACTTCTTGGACCCCACCATGATGGTAGGTGGCCCAGTCTATCTGGCTGAAGTTCCTGCATTTGACAGCTTGTATAGCTACAGCTTAATCACTGCTGAAACTTCAACAGAGGAAAAAGGGTATTCTAGGTATAATGAAAGTTAAACTTTTTTCTCTATTATTCTGTACACCCTGCATATGGTCATCACAGATAATGCCTGCCAGAAAAGCTTCACAAAGCCTCCCAAGACAAAATCATATCAAAAGAAAATGGCCTCAGCTATAATGTAAATAGCAGTTTTTATTGTAGGTAGGACCACTTGAATCTACAGAGAGGATTTCCAAGGTCATGACTGTGTGGCTTTTCTCTCTCTCTAATTCTTACCCAGGGGATCGTCTATGTCAAGAATGACAAATAGATTTTCATATTGAGTTACAACTTAGCTCAGTGGTTAATTGGTAGTTGATAGAACACTATACGTTGAGCAAAATTCTGTGCCTGAATCTGGCCCCAGTGAGAAAGACTAATGTGATCAATTAATGATATTGGCCAAGAGAGTGAGAAGAAGGGTGGTGGCAACTGCACTGAGCGTATCTGGTTTCAGGAGTTTTCTGTTTTTTTAATTCTGATTATACCCCAGAGGTGTAGGAAATTGACCTTATGGTACCTATATTTCTTTCCTAAGACCCTTTTAGAAAGGGTGATGATGAGTCAAGAGTTTTCTCAACTCTATATAAGGAAAGAATGATGACTTTCCTCCATTCTGTGATTGCTTCCATGTGTATTTGTTGCTGTGAACAAAGTACTGATATGAACAACAGCATATTTCATATGTTGAAAAAATTATCCAATTTAAGCAGAATTGATCTGGATTGCAGATGAAGAGCAAGAAAAGGGATCCATATCCAGGGTTATATATTTTCTGTCATTACGTTACAGATCTTTTCATTATATTAATTTGCTATTAAGCCAGAAATAGGCAGTTATAACAATCTTCTGCTTCTAGTGTGTAAGTGGTTTCCAATTTTAGACTCTTCCTATTATGGATGGTAGAATGATTTCAAGTCCAACATAAGTCATGTTTGTCTTCTAAGATTCTGGAGGTATTACTTAATCCTCTAGGAATATGAAAGTATTGTGGACATTATCATGATTGAAAGGGTAAACACAGATGTGTGTTGCCAGTGAATTTTTGAGCATGAATAGGGTGAGAACATCATCGATGGAATTCCAAGAACTTAAAATGCTGTGGGAAACTGGCTCCCAAAAAGTTACACAACATCTGACATGCAATTATCCTTCCACTAATCATTTCACTAAGAGTCAGTAGTGTTCATGAGGCTAGTTAGTTGCTTAAAAATGTTTAGAGGAGAACATTTAAAACTATAATGAAATTGTAATTGTAGACTGAAATTTGTAGCTGAAGATAATGATAGAATCCAGGCAGTTACTATTATTTTCATATATAAATGTGTATAATGTATTGATCCATGACTGGAGTCATCTGTGATGTTGTAAAAGATCATAAAACTTGCTTAGAGAGCTAAGGCTTCCCAAAATTGGTAGGTGAATTTCTTTTTACTGATGTTGAATGTATTTACATTTTTATTATTGGAATAGAAATCTGTTTGGTAGGAAGCGAGCAGGTGTCTCTGAGGAGATATCACAGTGGGAAATGTTTATGGAATTTCCATACTTGGTTTCCACCCAATAGTACATATTTCATAACATTTCAGCTAAATTAGCACATTCATTTTTGTGTTATATGGGGGTGGGAAAGAACTAACCTTTTCTAGTTTTTGAAAATTAATCAGACATTTTTAGCTTTCATTTTCTTTTGAAATAAGAAATAAAAGTTGCAAATATGAACTTCCACCTTGGCAGGATTAAAAACTCATTCAGGCATGAAGAAAATCAATATCAAGTCAGGAGAAAAAGGAAATGAGAAGGCTCAAGTATGAAGGTTTGAAATAAAACTCCTGTGCACAATGAATCCTATCTTTTCAATGTCATCCCTGGTAGCTGCTGATCCCTACGAAGACATGAACTTATGAATCAGGAAGTATAGTACAGCATGGTTGAGGAAACGCTCTCCAAGGGAGAGCTTCTGCATGACTGCTGCCGCCTTCAGAGAATCTCATAGCCATCACTGATATCCTCTAAGGCAGGTATTTAGAAGACGAAAGCTTGACCTGGTACTTGAGAAAAGCCATCTGACCAGGAATATGCATTATGTTACATGAATAAGAAGTAAATTTTTATTGTGTTAAGACATTAAGTTTTGAATTTGTTAGTTTCAGCTGCTAGCATCATTTTAACTAACGTGGACAATTCTTATCATCTCCAGAAATTTTTCCAAAGTGTCTCAAAATAATAACAAATTAAGTAAAATGATATTCTTGCTAGGTAAAGCCAGCTTTCAAGCAAATGTTCTAGACCCCAATCCTTCCTCTAGAGAAATTAGAGATGAGCCTCCAATTCCCCCACCTGTCACATACTTCCACTACAGGGTTCACAGGAAAGAATATACCCACCACGAAGGTGCCATATAGAATGGGTTTCCTAGCAAATAGGACCTGGAGGTATTGTGATATAATAAGAAATATATTTGTGGATTCTGCCCCAGATTCCTGACATACAGAGCTCCTAAAACCCTGGTGTATAGGGGTGCTAGGATAATTTTTTGTTCTAATATTTGGTCTTTGATCCAGGTTCCTGACACAGAGCTCCTAAGACCTTTGTAATTTTCTGAGTGATAGGAGCATCTGGCACAGAGCTCCTGCATTCCTTGGAATTTCCTGGGTGAGAGCAGTATCTTTTGTTTTCTGGTTGCCAGGGAACCAACAATGTGATTAGAAGATTGGAACCTTCAGCTCCTGCCCCGAAATCCCTGGACCTCTGAGGAGAGGAGAGGGGCTGAAGGTTGAGTTGATCACTGATGTCAATGACTTAATCAATCTTATCTATGTAATTATGCCTCCATAAAATCCCAAAATGACTAATTTCAAATAACTTCTTGGTTAGTGAAAACATTTGCATGCCAGGAGGCGCTCACACTCCAACTCAACAGGTATGGAAAATCCTCCACTCAAGGCTCTTCAAGACCTTGCCCTATGTATCTCTTCATCTGACTGTTCATCTGTACTCTTTATTATATCCTTTATTAATAACCTGGTAAACATAAAATGTTTCTCTGAGTTCTATGACACACCACAGCAAATTAATTGAACTCAAAGGAGGGGACCATGGAGACTCCAACTTATAGCCAGTTGGTCAGAAGCATAGGTCACAACCTGGGGCATACAACTGGCATCTCAAGTTTGGGCAATTTTTTTGGGACTGAGCCCTTAACCTGTGGGATCTGATGCAATCTCCAGGTAGCTGTGACAGTATTGAATTGAATTGGAAGACACCCAGCTGGTGTCCACTGCAGAATTGCTTGGTGTGTGGGAAACACTCCACAGGCACCTGGTTACAGAAGTGTTAAGTGGGTGTGTGAGTAGAAAAAAACACTATGATTTTTCCTATCCATATTATATTCCCACCTCAATTCTAGGTAATCCTTTTAGTTTTCTAACAAGCAAACAAAACAATGAACACCTTAACACTGAGCGCTACCTTAGGAAGCCTTAACTGACTTACAGGACTAAGAAAGGCAAGATGCTTTATGTAAGGTAACAGGTTGTGTATTAAGGTTCCTGGATATTTTGTTTATTTGCCTTTTTTGCATGGAGAATCAAAGCAATAAACAATTTTATGTCAGGCTAATAGTGTGGCTGGAACATGAAATTTACAGAAGTAGTAAAAGCAATGATTTACGTTCTAAACTGAAAGGGTAATCATGTGATCTAAGACTGGCAGAATCAAAAGTCAAAACTGCTGTCAGTCACCTGGAAGTTTTCAAATATTTAGACATTTGGCAGTAAGTAAACAAAAGGTTTGAATAAGTCACAATTTTTTATTTAGCTTTTGAGAAAATTATTTTGGTATGTACATTAAATATTAATTGAGATAGTATATTTCAAATATGCATTTTAAATTGTATAGTAATATAGTACTACCACTATTTTAAAACCTTTGTTATAGCTTTGGTAAGGTAGCTATTCAAAATATACTTTAAATTTTTTATTGCCTGATAGATACTGTCCATATAAAATATCCTTCCAGGGATATGACAATAGAGTAATTTTACTGAAACATTTCCTAATTTTTCCAAGAATATTCTGAACAACCACGTATATGGAAATGTGAAATTTTCAACTAAGTGATGATTTTCTGCAGTCATTGAAAGCAAAATAGAAAAATGCAACTGTGAATCTAGACTCAGAGGTTTAAAAAAAAATCAGGTAGAGTCCTAAACAAATTAAGGCTGTCCTGGTTCATGCTCTGGCATTAATGTTCCATATGAATTTTGCTAAAACACATGCAAGTACTAGAATTTGTGGTCAACGATTGTGGACAGGTTACATTTTCTTTAAATCCAAGATACTTTTAATTGCTCTAGGCCTGTATTATTAAGAAGATCCATTGAAAGAAAAGATAGAATCCTTGAATTTATATTCTTTTTATTTTATGAGATTCCTAGATAAGAATCTTAGGATTATTACGGTGGGGGAGAATTGGGAGGTTAACTTAACTGGGTTATAGCCTTTGCATCATATAAATAATAGTAACAATAAGTAGTTAGCAGATATCAACCATTGGTCTTAGATGCTATTGCAGAATTCTTTTCACAGAAAGAAAACAAATTCCATATTTTTGAAAAAGTTTACAATCTAGTTAAGTTTTGAAAAACAAATACTTTAAGGATTGATATAAAGCAAAATATTAAAAAGTAAGTGTTACAGGGATGCCAAAGAAGACTGGCATTAATGGATAATATTACCTCCAAAAGAGCTGAATATTTGAGGTTGATCTTAAAGAGTATGATGGGTATAAATTAGTGAAGAGTAGGGAGATAGAGTTCCAGACTACAGCAGGGTAAGAACAGGGAAGAAACACTAGTGGAAAGTTATATTTACACACTTTTTCATATAGGTGAGCGTTTAATTTACCTTGAGAATGCAGCATCTAGGAATTGTGCTTTTTGTGCCTCTTTCAGCAGATTTTTTAGTTCATAATTTTCCTCTGGCCCTGGTTGTAAGATATTTATGCTCGATTGTGTTCATTGTTTTTTGTGAACTTATAAAAATTGCTTTTTTATTAGTCTATAAAAGCCATGTTTGGAGACAGCCTAAAATAAAAATTAATGCAACTTATCACCCTACAGCATGGAACAAGTGCCTGTTTCAGTCTCTTATTTAAGCACCGCAGATGCGTTGAAACCTAATAAAAACAGTTCCCTGGCACATCAACCCTAACCAGAGAGTAAGAAGCTAAAAATCTGTGAATCGCCTACAACCAAAGGGGAGTCTTTTGAGAGCTGCATTGTTAAAACTCTGAGAACAGGTATGTTATGTCTAGAGGCCTAAAATCTGGGCTTTGTGAAGAAGCAAATGTTTATGACTTAGTAAATACTCTTCCTCCTTCATCACCTTGACTTTTTAAAACCATTAGTCCTTTAAACTGTGATATGGCACTCTTTGGCTTTGAAATATATCTTGCTGGACAGAAAAGGAAGCTGCATTCTTTATGGTCCTGAAATAATAATTGCAAGTAGTAAGACATATGAGATGTGCTAGTTTAAGGCATGTTCAATAACTATCTCTCTATATCCATGAGGGTGAGGGTCATAGAAAATACATTAAAATGAGCCAGTTTGGAAAATCATAACAATAACAGCAATAATAATGATTATTATTATATTACCAACACAAACACAGCACACAGCCCTGTGGATGTGATTGTTTCCCAGCAGAGAGCTTGGGCCTCCCAGTTTACTTCTGAATGTGTCCAGGGATGCTGTGCAGATGGCCAGTACTTGCAATGTGAGCCAGCTCACTGGTACACAGAAAGCTGGAGTTTGAGAGGAGAGAGCAAATACAAGGTGTGTGTCCTAGACTTTCCCATCTAGCCTTCTCATGAGATAGGCCAACAGCCTTCAACAGGTGATGCTTCCTTCAGTAGCCCCACCTCCCTTGGCTCCTGCCCCTGCCCTGGCTCGGGAGTCTTCATGGGAACAGCGTGCCCTTGTCTTAATCAAAAGCAGCCCTGCGGGGAGGAGGCTCAGAAGGAACTGGTAGGAAAATAGCACTCTAATGCATTTTCCTCAGGTGCTCTCCAGATACGTTCTCAAGGACACATTCATCTGTGAATGCGGATTTTTATTCCTGTGCCTCATTCTGTTGGAGCTGTAGAAAACCAAACTCTCTATCTGGTTAGTTTTTAGGAAAAGTATGCTGGTCCTCCCAAATGTGATAAGAAGCCAGTTAAAATGATCTGGGCATTAAGGCAGCCACAGTGGAAGAATTATAGCTACATAGACACCATCTATACCCCCAGAGCAAGCACATCACATCCAGCTCCTGACCCGATTATCTCTGAGCTATGGCTCTTGTGGCTCGGTCCACAAGTCCATGCCTGGGGTTCCCAGAACACAGACCAACTTGTTGTGCAATGAAGACTTTATGAGAAACTTTGTTTTCTCTTTTCCTAAGGGCCTGAAATCAGCAAGCCAAAAAGCATTTTATCCTAATATAGAAAAGAATTAGACAGCAGATGCTTCTTCACAGCAGCCTGTGTGCTGGGGATAGAAAAAAAAATGGCGTAGCCTTCTCTCTGGCAAGAGTTAGGACTGAATCATCATGGGAGTGTTTGTGGTAAAATTACATTTTTCCTTTAGATAGTGGAATTATTATCACTGGGCTATAGACAGCTAGTCCGGAGTGACTTTGATGAGACATACTCTTTTTCACCACATAAAGAGTGTGTCTTTTGACTCCAAGGGAACAAAATATCCAAGAATATCGTCATGGGAGGAGAGCAGATAGGAGACCCTGGAAAAAAGTTGGCTAAGATCAAGAAGGGAGGGGAGCCAGCAAAGTAATGAAGAGGATTTGTTTTCTTTTTGAACTAAGGATGGGGATTCGGTCATGTCTCAATAATCGGGTGAACACAAAAGGTCATTCCAACGAACAAATTTCCCAGTGGCCTCCATGAAGCAAACTACAAAATCAATTCTATATCATCCAACCAAAGACCACCAGTAGGGACTAGGACGCTTTCTTAGGCTTGATGAGTGAAAATACAATTTTGTCTAGAGGTTTATTCAGATCAGGAAGGGAAAGGAGAAAAGAGAATTATTGAGGAAGTTCCTCCAATGTTGGACAACATTGGATTCCCCCCCGCACCCCCCTCTTTTTTTTTGACAGACCTCACTGTTGCCCAGGCTGGAGTGCAGTGGTGTAATCCGGGCTCACTGCAACCTTCGCCTCCCAGCTTCAAGTGATTCTTGTACCTCAGCCTCCTGAGCAGCTGGGACTACAGGCGCTTGCCATCACACCTGGCTAATTTTTGTATTCTTTGTTAGAGACGGGGTTTCACCATGTTGGTCAGATCAGTCTCGAACTCTGGACTCAAGTGATCCTCCTGCCTCAGCCTCCCAAAGTACTGGGATTACAGGCATGAGCCACCGTGCCCGGTGATTTTTTGCATTTCTAATGCTTTAGGTTTTCATCTTTACCTGGCAGTTGCATAGATATCCAACTTGACTCCTTGCCACTAATGTCTTCTCTCATTTAATCAATTCTTCCAGTTGGCCTTTGTTTTATCTTTCTGAAAGATTAAATTTCCCTCTGCAATCCCTTCCCTTTGCTAGCTCCTCATGAACTATCAAAGTCCAGCTTCTTCAACCTGAACATCATCTATAAAATATGGATACTCCCTGCCTCCTCCAATCCTACCTCCCAACAGTCCTCTGATCCAAGATGACTTTCTTCTCACTATTCCTGGAAGATATCTCCTCTTGCATTTCTATGTATTCAGTTGATTATGTTGTTCTCATCAAAAATGGGCACCTCCTTATATACATCTGCTTATCCAAATCTGTCCACTCCCCAAGCCCCTCCTTCAAGATCATCTTCAGTGCTCCTCCAGATGTGTCTTGCGTATCTGAATTTCTATAGCATCTAATGCTTATACTTTTGTAATTTTAGCACTCCATTTAGGCTTATTCAGATTTTTTTCCAACATTATTATGTATTTGTATAGAATGTCTTCTCCATTGAAAGAAAAATCTCCTCTATGACACGAACTGTGTCACAGACATTTTAATATCCCTCATGATAGTTCAAACAGTTTAATATAAACATTCAAAATCTTTTTGTTCCCAAATCAGTTTACATGTATGTAGCCTTTAAACCTCATTGCCAGCCTTTGGTAATGGGAAAATAAGTCCAAATGAGGCATTCCATTGGAGGCTCTTTTAAAGTCATCATGCTTCTATCTCTCCTCTCCCCACTAGGTCAAGAGCTCAGGGTGATCTTTGAGCTAACGAGGACGCTAGGTGACACCAAGCCCAAACACTCTCTGAGCAAGTGCCTGGTCCTGAGAGGTGATCGAGGTCACACGACTATAAGATATAGGCAGGAACTGAAAAATCACATCTCCAGACTCATCACTTGGTATGTTTTTTCTCCTTTTGTTATATTGCTCCCCAACCTAGCTTTTCTATGGCTGGTGGGCCAGCAAATATTGGTTAATTCAATTTTAGAAAGAAAAAAAAACCCAAAACTAAATAAATGAAAACAGTAAGAGAGAGAAAACAAAATTTAGGGTTGGTGTGAACAGGGTTTTAGCTTTTCAGTTACGTTTCCAATGCTTCAGGAATACAGGGCATGGATGTCAATTATGGCTGTGCTTTTGTTCACTTTGATTCTGTTTTGATATTTTCTTTTTGACATTTTAGAAGTTGCTTTGTATCGAACTAACCACTAACTAACCACATAAGTGGTTGCTTATACCACTAATTATGATCAATTGTCAAAAAAGAGCCACATTATGCCCTCCAAACTGTTGGGTTGCTGCTTCTTTGTTCCAGATAATTCTACCTGAGATAAAGCAAGAATCACAATGTTGGACCTAGGAAGGTAACTACCCAAAGGGGATTCTAATGAAAATATTGATGAAATATTCAAAGTGGACAAATGCATAAAATGTGAAAAAAAAGAGTAGAAATTTGATGCATTTTAGAAATACTCTAAGAATCATTACATTTATATTTTAGGATGCCAAGAGGTATTTCTAGAAGGAATAAAATTAACGTATCAGTATGGTTTTATAGAAAGAATTCTAAAGCAAGGTTTAAAAGTCCTTGAATTTAGCTGTTTTTCAAGGTATCAGTCATTAAATTCCTTGATTCTCAGTTCCCCCATCAGATGAGAATTACACAACTCACATATTTGCTTTTATTATTAGAAATATATATAAAAGTATGGGAAAATGTATTTACATATTGAATTTACTTTTTGTGGACTTAAAGAAGGGTTGTCCCCTGGGCTGAGACTTATTTTACTGGTTGTGTTATACTGATTTTCCATGTGCATTTGCTAGGAAGAAAATAGTAATAGGATTTTTACTTTTTAAATGTGAGGCTTACCAATCAGGCTCCAAGATGGATGAATTCAACCATATAGCATACAATTTTTTATTCTTTATGCTTCTTTGTTATCTTCCCTCCATTTCTCTCCACATCCCACATTCCATCACCCCATTCTGATCACTGTCAATCACTGCACTGTTTTTTCCTTGCTCTAATGTCCTAACCAGATAGATCCACAACTGACAGGAATTTATCGGGAGAGACACAACAACTCACAACATACAAGCCATATATGAACCTGACAGCCCTATTAGGGGTGGATGCGCACAGGATAATGATAGAGCCGTTGACAAATAACTAGCAGTTTGGCTCATTTACACTGAAGAGTTTTGCACGCTGGGGTTGTTTTGTGCCCATTTATTGCACCTTCATAGGCAGTATAAATCCGATTTAGTCCACTTAACCCTCTACTGTGATTTCTGCTGAGAATGCACTTACATAGTCTCACGGTAAAAGAGATTATCAGAACTGAGCAAAAAACAAAACCAAAAACTTACTTTCTAATTTTCTTTCTCATAATCACCTTTAGGATCACTACAGATCAAACATAACTAGTGTTTCTGCAAAGCAACATCCTTTTTTCATATGTGCAAAGGTAATTCTGTTAACATAATAGTTATTTACAATCTAAGTAGGTCTCTGTTTCTGCTTTCAGCTTGGTGTAGTTTATAGCAGACCAGTGTTAAGATCCAGAAAAAAAATCAGATAAAACAAACATGTAGAAAATTGAAATGTAAAAATAATATATGCTATTTACAATAGCTCAAAAAATATCAAATACTTAAGAAAGACATGCAAGACCTCTGCACTGAAAATTAAAAACAGTATTCAGACACACTTAAAAACTTGCAAATAGAAGCATATTCCATGTTATAGACTGATGACTCAGTATTTTATTTTTTAATTAAATTCTAAAAATATTCTCAGAGTCAGGGGATGAATTGTAAAGTGTACATTTTATGAACTATGTCCCAGTTCTGGCCACAGCGTCTTACTGATTTCAGCTGCCGACGACTACCTGCTCCCCAGAGAGGACCATTTTATATCTTAATGGTGTCAAAACGAGGGTTACTTCATTTGCAGTTCTGTAAAACCTACAGTCAGATGGGTATGGTGACAGGATCTGGTATAAGCAGTAATCATATTCAAAATTAACATACTAGGGGTTGCTAAGTTGCCTATAACCAATCATAGAAAGGGTGTGAACTAACACATGTAGAATGATTAATAACAGTGTAGTGAGTTAACTAGTGTCCACTCCAAATTCATGAGACACAATTTTTTCAAGGTTTTCTGGTATTTCCAAAGTAACATATATGGTTACTACAATTCCTATCAAGATGCCAACAGGTTTTGCTGCTGTTGCTGTTGTTGGGCTGTTGCAATGGTGGGGTGGGGGTGTGAAGATTGTCGGGCTTATTTAAAAATATATATGCATATGACAGGCTACCTTGTGGAAACACAACGTTGAAGGACTAACACCGTCAGATATCAAGATTTGTTCCAAAGTTCCATAATTAAGACAATGAGGTGTTGGTTCAATGACAGACCGTCAGATATCAAGATTTGTTCCAAAGTTTCATAATTAAGACAATGAGGTATTGGTTCAATGACAGACCAATACAACAGAATAGAGAATCCAGAAATGGACTCACAAATATATAGTCTCCTGGGGCATAACAAAGTGTAACTGCAATGCAGTGAAGGAAAATATTTTATTTTCAATAAATGATGTCAGTTGAAATGTATATTTGTAGAGGAAGAATTAGTTTAAATTATAATTTAAGGCGGCTCATAGATACAAATGTGAAAGGTAAAACCCTAGGACCTCTAGAAGAAAAGATAATATTTTCATGAAACTTGGGGAGAGAATGATTTTTTAAAACAGGACTCAAAAAGCACTAATTATAAATAAAACTTTGATTAAGATTAAAACAGTTTCATTAAAACACACCATTAGGAGAGTGGTAAGGCAAGTTACAGAGAGGGAGAAGACATTGGCAATGCATACACACACACACACACACATATATACACACACAAAAGACTTATATTAGGGATACATAAACTCTTACCTATCAGTAACAAAAAGATATGTCAGTAGAAAAATGAGGTAAGGATTTCAATAAGCACTTCTCCAAGAAACACATCCAAATGGCCAATAAAAATATGAAAAAATCTACCTTCATTAGTTGTCAAGGAAATTCTGACTAAAACATAAAACTCCTACGATACAACCAAATTGACTACAATAACAAAGACTGACAATAGCAAGAGATTGTAAGCATGTAGGGCAACTAGAAGCCTCACACACTGCTAATGGGTGTGAAAAGTGGTACAGCTGTTTGCAAAAGTTTGGCAGTATCCATTGATATATATAATATGCATAGTTTATTACCTAAATGTTTGTGTTCAACAGAAATGCATATGCGTGTGTTCCCAAAATACTATTTGTAAGAGCACAAATACTAATAGATATTTAATCTATTGTTGATACCTGCAATAAGATACTATACAGCAATTGCTATCACATGAATGACTTGATAGCATTGCTATCACATGAATGACTTGAATAATCGCTGCACACACTACTGAGTGAAAAAAAACAGACATAGAAGAGTACACACTATATAATCCGATTTATGTAAATTTCAAATACTGGCTAAACTATGTTGTTAGAAGTCATGAGAGTGATTACTTTTTGGGGAATTGTGACTGGGCAGGGCATGGGGCTTCTTGGGTGTTAATGTTCCATTTCTTAGTCTGATAGTTAAAGGGGTGTGTTTACTTTGTTCAAATACATCAAACTGAGCACTTGAGATTTTTACACTTTTCTACATGCATAATATACTTCATTAAGAGCTTTCTCAAAAACAATCCAGATCACCTATTCCTTCTGCTTCTACTAATCACTTTAAGTCATTTAATGCAATTACTGTTGCTCTCTAAAATTGCTAAGTAATATCAGTGCAGTATGTAGAACCTGGTCTAAAATAATCAGGAAATTCCAACTTTAACGATTTCATGTTGTCTTTTAAAAATCAACACACATACAATCAAGCTGTCAAGGACCCAGCTTGTCTATCGGAGATAGGAGATTCAGGCCAAGAAGAGAATTTTAATATGGCCATGCATTATCTATAACTTGTAGGATGAATAAAGATAAGAATTAGAGTGGACTTAACTGAAAATAGCCTTGTGATAAAAACAAGTCACTTTATTTCAATGACACTCACTTCCACTGTGATTTTTATCTTGTGCTTATTTAGTTCCTAGGCCCAAACCAAGCCTTCTCAGGTTTTTTTTTTTTCTTTTCATTCTTTTCTTTTTTTATTTTCTTCAGCTCTGCAAAGTCAATGTAACCTATGGAAATGGAATTGCCCTTTTGCACAATGTCACTGAAGACATAGTAGAGAAGGAAAGCAAGTGTGAAGCCAAAAGTATTTGTGAAGTCTGAACTACCTGTTCTGAACTTAAATTTCAAAAACATTGTTTGAAGTGACTCTGATATTATTTTTATTTACTATATTAGAAACAGCCCTTTCTTAGTTCACACTTGCAAGCTAGTCACATAAATTAAAGCAGGATCTCATGAGGGCTGATGAGAGAGAGGAGAGAGAGAGAGAGAGAGAAAAGACAGGTAACTTCATACAGGCAAGCGTAAGTATATGTTTTAAGTAAGACTTTGAGGGGACATTGCCAGATTAAAATTCTTGTCCTTAATTTTTCAAATGATACCCTCCTTAGTAAATTTAAATACTATGCCAACTTCAATTCATTCAGATACATCACCTACAATATTAATTTAATTGCTCCTCTATTCCATTCTGGTTTCTCTTGTTGCTCTGACTTTACATTTGGTCATCAAAATATAAAGACAGAGTCACCTCAAAGCAATTTCCCCAAAGGCATGGAAATAAAATAACTTGGGGCATTTTAAAATGTAGCTTGAAAGTTCTAGGTAAGAAAATATAAAACTAACGAGAATGAGAGATGAGAGGGTAAGCAGCCATCCTTAATCTAGTCCTGAGAGATTAGGATGATGACACCTTGTTGTAACAGGAATTCTTTGAGAAGGCGATGAAGGGTGAATAAATGGGTTGTCACTGGCCATTTTACTTAAGGATGTTTGCACCACTATGGTTATGTACCTTTAGAAGACTTCAATTACCTGAAGATGAGGTTAGATATTAACAAAGCCATGTGAAATTTACTGTGATCGGCAAATAGCTCACCACAGGTGAATCTGGAATTATACTCCTCCAATTTAGCAAGGAATAAACTGGAGTTGTCTGACAGGGACAAAAAAACTGATATTTAGTAAAAGACATTTCACAGAAGGTCTGTTCAGAAGGAAATAAAATTTAATTTCTAACAATTTTTTGTGGCTAAAATTGCATTTTAAAAATGTAATAAGCAGCCTCAATAGAAACTCATATAACCAACTGAACCATGCTTATACACACAGCAGTTTTCACCACCTCTTAAGAGACAACAGCTGATTCTTTTGATCTGCCTGCTTCCTAGACAAAAGTTCACGGTCTCTGAATTAGCCCCATATTTGGAATCATAGCCCTTTTTTTTTTTTAAATCTATGTACGTTCTTATTGAGCAAATCCTGCACGCTAACTTGCTGCAGAGTAAATCACTGTATGGTCTAAGACGAATGAGCACTCTTCTCCTCCCCCTCATCACCAGTGCTTTATTATATGTCACAGCAATAATGATGGCATGAATAAAGAAACAGTAATCAAACTATCCCACTGTAAATGGCAAGTTTATACTGAGGCTCAAACCATATTCTATTTAGGTGGAGAAATGGGTATCTTTCTCAATGAAATATAGAAAATATCCTATGCTACAGTTGTGGCTAATGCTTCTCTGTAACCAATCTAACAATGTTGGAAAGTTATTAGAAGTCAACTTTTTCCAGGGCTGGTACTTAGTGATATATACGTGAACTTGGACACTGGAAACCTCGGCATGAATAGCTTCACCAAGATAACTGGGCATTCATCATGTCCCATTCAATAAAATAAAGAAGTTAGAAAATAATGCACTCTGTGACATCTTGTATCTGCCATGTAAAATTTTAATCATGTATATGACCTTGCATTTGTAGGATATAGTAAATTCCTCTTCAAAGGTTTTAGCCTGTAATTTGTTAAGTACAATGAGTTCTGAGATCCTCCTTAAAGAACCAATGTATCAGTATGTTCAGCTCCCCTGTTCTTTGTTCTCCATTTTAAAATTTAACTTCCTTGTTCTCCTCACCCCTAGTTTCAGTAAACAACCTTTCCCACCAGTTCTAATCAATAGTTCACAACTGTTCCTCTGGTCACCTGCTCTGTCTTGAGTCACTCCTAGTCACCTGCTCCATCCTGAGTCACCCCTGGTCACCTGCTCTGACCTGAATCATCCTGAGTCACCTGTTCTGTAACTGCCCTTCCGACCAAACTACTCACCCCGGCACTATGGCTAGTACCCCTGCTTTCTTTCAAATAGCCAATCAGAATTAGCTTAGACTGTGTAGTCCAACCCTAGCCAATAGGGGAATGACACAGCAGTAGGGGCTACCAGCATCAGGAATAAAAACCCCTTCCCCTCCCTTGTTTGGGTGTGCTCGCCATTGCTCCTTCCGTGAGTCATACCCTTCTATGGAAGTAAAATTGCCTTGCTGAGAAAATTGAATTTATGTTTGAGTGCTATTTCTTTTGCTGCACCAAAAATTTATTTATAACACATTTATGAATCTGTATTTGCTAATAATGGCTGCTATTGAAAGATCAGAGAGCTTAGAAGCAACTTTCATCTATATTTTTTGTAAATAAGGTGATGCTGATTCTAGATCTTACCAAGGTGTTAGACAAAACAAGTTATTCCATTGAGTGAAAAATGAAGAGCTTTTGACCCCAGCCTTCTAATACTACACTTGCCTCAGTACCCATGGAAGGCAAATCATTTATACACTAATACTCACATTTGCATTTTATAATTGGTATGGTAGTAAATAGTTTATAAGCAAAATGAAATTCAGTTTAGTTATTAGGAATTCATGTTCACAAAAGGCAAAGATACAAGTGTGTAGCTGGTTTATCAGAATAGGAAAGCAAAGGATTATATGGATTGAGAATGCCAGAGAATTCAAAGATAGAAAGAAAGTTGTGATTCATGTCGCATGTTAGATATGGACTAGGAGCTGAAACCCAAAGAAGTTCAATTACTTGTCCAAGTTCATATAACTAGTTGGGGGTGAAACCAGGGCTATAAGAGAAATCTCTTCTTTGTGATCCAATTCTTACACCACAATACTGTGCTTCTTTTTGAAGATTAGATTTTCATATCTGTAGCTCAATACATTTTAATCATATATCTCAAAATTTCCTTCTAAGTGATTGTTAGGTAAACACGTTTATTTTCAAAAGTAGCAGTATTGCCTCAGGAGGTCACCAGGAGCTTTTAATGCAGTTTTCATTGTCAGTTGTTCTGCCCCAGCTGAAAGCAACAGTCTCCAGGCTCCTGTGCAACCCAAATTCAGAATGTGTTAAAATCCCTGGAGACCGCTCTGCCATGGGGCCCTAAAGAATTCATACAGTCACTAACAAGAGTCCAGAAATAAATTTAGTGGCTAAAATATGGTACCTTGAGTCCCCACATAATGTGAGGCTGTGGGTTCTCCGCCAAAAGTGGGGTCTACAATGTTTGACTCTGTAAGCTTTAGTGTGAAGAAAACCAGGGCTTGGAGGACATCTGAAACCCTCATGACTTTTTAAAAAAATTTTTCCCTCTTGAATTTTAAATAGAGCTGAGCTGTGAGAATCCTTTTAAAGTTTTTGACAATTTCCTAAAATATAGTGTGCACATTGCCACTGCCAGGTGATATGAGTAGAGCTCATTTCACCCAAGTCTTACATTGAAAACCAGAAAGCTAAAAGAGACCGTGACTCTTTTTTCAATTAAAAATACCAATTTGACAGATATTTTACTCACAATAACCTGGTAACAATCTACCCAAATGGCATGTAGTCATGCATTTTCTTTTTCTCCAAGGACTAGCTATGTCTCATGATTTTCACATATATTATGCAGAAGAAGAGGAAATGTTCAAAGAGGATGCTTAGCTCAAGTGAGTACTCAGTGAATGCGTGGAAGGGAGAACCATTAAGAAAACTGAAATAAGAAGAGAAGCAAGTCATTGTGGGAGAGGGATCGATAGGCACAGCTGGTATATCATGCATCTATCCATCCAGTTAATATTTATAAAATAAACTCCATTTTCTTGCAATAAACTCACCGTGTTACAGCAGAAACCGATCAAAAAGGAAACAAAGAAACAGATAATTATTTACAGGTACATATCCTGGTGGATTTTTCCAGCAGACAGGTTGGAAGTACTAGCTTGGGGATGAAATAAAAATTTACAGATGTTTGTATGGGAGAGGGTAAACAAGGAGTATAATAATTCTTACAAATGGCACCAGAATTCCTTTTAAGGTGGGAATTATGTTTGTTGGGAAATATAACTTAATTGCTTGGGGGAAAAATCGAGATCCTTGTTATTGGTTGGTTCCAAGGTCTCCAAGAATAGAGCTAAGTTGTTCTGTTAGATAAAAGGGTGGTATGTGTGTTTGATTGGGTGGGTAGGAGGGGAGTGCAGGATGGGGAAGACTAGAAGATTCTAGAGCACTTCTAAAAGTGGGGTCTGCAGAATTCTAGGGGTTACTGATACTCTTCTAAAGGACCTGAGAAGTCTAAACTATTTATAAGATAATACTTTGGTGTTACTTGTTTTTACTTAATAACATTGACATTTGTACTATTGGTACAAATGCAATGGTTGGTAAAACTGCTGGTGCCTGTGTGAATGAAGGTAGTGGCACTGAAAGATATTTTGTAAAGCTAATCTAATTTAAAAACAACTTTTGGCCTTGTGCAGTGGCTCACGCCTGTAATCCCAGCACTTTGGGAGGCTGAAGTGGGAGAATCATGTGAGCCCAGTAGTTTGAGACTAGCCTGGGCAACATAAGGAGATCCTGTCTCTACGAAAAAATTTCTAAAAATTAGTAGCATGTGGTGGTGCATGCCTGCAGTCCCAGCTACTCAAGAGGCTGAGGTGGGAGGATTGTTTGAGCCCAGCAGGTAGAAGCTTCAGTGATCCGTGCTTGTGCCATTGCGCTCCAGCCTGGGCAACAGAGTAAGGATCTGCCTCAACAGAAAGTCTTTCATAAGGCAGTAAACGTTGTTAATTTTATCAAATCTTTTTTTTTAATTTTTGTAAATTATTTTATTTTATTTCTTCCTTGATGAAGGTACTATCAAGGTACTGTCTTCAAACCAGTACAAATATTTCATACTTAATACCTGGTCATTTTCTAACCAATTGAGTAATTTGTTGCACAGTAAGCTACCTCACATCTTTCAGCAAGAAATACATTAAATCTGAATAGTAAAGACATTACATAATGAATTAGGACACAATTAAAATTTGCTTTAAATATTGCTTTGTGGGAGAGGACACCATACTTCTACTCAATGAAGAGAAACATTTCTGCAGTCTAGAGGTCTTTTATTTTTTAACACCTACGAGGCCATGAATTCATAGAGAAGAGGTTCCAGCAGCTCAGGCTCCTTCCCATTGGTTCTCACACAGTGTGCTTCTCTGGGTAGAGCAGGCTGGTGCTTCAATTGAACCCGGGGACCTTTCTCTTTGGCTTCTTTCTTTTTCTGATCATTATCCTTCACGCGTTTCAGGAAGCTATCTCAGCTCTTAGAGTGCTTAATGTGCTCAATACGCACATTAATTCTCTTGGCAAGAATCTTACCCTTAACTTGTTTGTTTACAACAATGTTACAGCATGCTGGGGAACACTGTAGACTCTCCCAGTTTTGCCATGGTGACATTGTGGGCATTCCTTTTTGAACAGTACCCATTCCCTTGATGGCTACAATATCACCTTATAGATTTGCACATACGTAGCCAAAGGAACAACTCCATGCTTTTTAAAAGATCTAGAGAACATATATCAGGTGCCTCTCCTCTTTCCCTTTGTGTTCGTCATTTTGGTGAATTACTGGAAGATGGCAGTTCCGGCCAAAAGAAATGATCAAATCTTAATTCTTGAGTTTATATCTCCCTTTCCAAGCATGTATCTGGGCATGGTCATATTTTCTTCATAAACTTCAGCAAAAACTATTATAACAGGTAGAATGCAGAAACAGGTATGAGAATCAACCATCTTCTATTATGCCAAAAATTAAATAGGTTTGCAAAAATAAAAACAATGCCATAGTTCATACGTCGTAGAGCAGCTATGCCACCCAATACAGTAGCCACAGCCACAAGTGATGATTCACATTTAAATTAACTAAGATTAGAGTAAATATCTAACTCTCAGTCATACTAGCTCACTTCAAGAGCTCAATGGCCACATCAGCACAGAATGCATTTCCATTTTCACAGAAAGTTCTACTGGGCAGCATTGTAATAGAGTATACATATAAAGGTGATTTTTATTCTGTGTTTCTAGACAAAAATGAAGTTTTTAAGAAAAAAAGTGAATACTTTCATTGTAATGCGTAAAAATAAGCATTTTTCAATAAAACTGGTCTCTGTTCTCCTCTTCAACTTCACTTCTTTTGGGCACTCGGAATCTCCAATTCCCACTGTCAGTCATTTCAGATCAAGGATCAGATGAAGTAAGCATATTTATTTACTCCATAGCCCAGAAGGTGTCAACCCCAGGCTGTTCCCAAGCAATAAGGTCATCTTCAGTCAAAAGTCCCCGAACTCAAGTGACCCTGTTGTCGGTAGAGCTCTTCTGTTGTCAGAAGGAAGACAGAGAAGGCAAAAAAATTCTTCTTTCTAGCATGAATTCAAGTTACCCTCTCAAACCTTCTTAATAGCACATTTGCCCCCAAAGTCACAGTTCCCTCTTCTGTGTCCAAATCTGCAATACTTATGACACACATTTCGAAGAATATGGCTCTACCCCAGAGATTTAAGATTGCTAGAAACTGGGACAAGAGAATGCCGGTTAGCAGATGCCAATGCTTTACTTTCCCAATATTTTCTCTTCCTGTGATAACAACCATCATCATTCTTTTTTTAGGAGACAGAAACCCATGCACAGAAATTTGTGTGCTGTTATTCGCAAGGTAACGATATTTGAGTGTTTACTCTCACGCTGGTGTTAATTAGTTCACAGCATATTTAAGTCTGGGAACAAGGCAAGTCACCTAACATCTCCGAAGGACATCTTTTACACAGCTACATTATGTTCTGACAAAACCCAAGCAGCATTGCC
This sequence comes from Mandrillus leucophaeus, assembly GCF_000951045.1. Classification (NCBI taxonomy): domain Eukaryota; kingdom Metazoa; phylum Chordata; class Mammalia; order Primates; family Cercopithecidae; genus Mandrillus; species Mandrillus leucophaeus. Next base: position 882,023 of record NW_012106030.1, on the reverse strand, counting down.
AAGACACCAATGGTGCCTGGTAAACACGGTTTTGGCAGAGTGCAGAGGGATTTTTCTCTACTGGCAACCAGGCAAATCCAGGTTTACAAATGTGCCACTCTTGGTTAATTAGTGACAGTGCTGGCTTTTAATTTAATTTAAAGCAATGTGAGAAAAAAATAAGGAAAAAAAAAAGTGGGTAAACAAGCACACTAGTCTCACTGCTGGAGAAATGAAGTTACATAAGCATGAACGATCCAGGCCTGCAAAGAGCTTGATGGATGTGGTTGCTTCTGAAACACAAGAACATCTGGTCACACTGCACAGCTGAGGGGGAAAAAAAAGAAGGGTCCAAATTCATGGACACATTTCTGTCAGAGACATCGGTAAACAGATGGCACTGGTTCCAAATAAAGTCCCATAGATATGCTGAGAGGTTTTGAAAACTCATGTGCCCATAAAGGCATTCTTTCTACCCCTTTATTTCCAGCTCAGTAACTTGTCATTAACTCCTTCCCTATGCACTATCTTCAGAGCAGCGACATTTCTGAAGGCAGAGGCAGTAGTCGTCTGAAGGCAGAGGCAGTAGTCGTCTGAAGAGGTTCTGTGCCGTGCTCTTATCCTCGACCAAGTCTGACAGATGTGATGAGGAAGAACCACATACCACGATCTAGGATTTCAGTCTAGGTGGGAACCGTACTGCTACAAGAACCAAAATGCTCCAGATAAATGAAAGGCTAATAGATAGTAATGGCCAGCATTTATTGAACACTGAATATCAGACATTGCTTGTATTATCTCATGTAATCTTCATTCATTTTATATGGTGGCTACTATTATAATAATTTAAATTTTAAGGATGAAGTTCAGATACACTGGATACCTGAAGTTATCTAATTAGTCAGCAGCAAGCTTAAAATTCATATTCCGGTCCCTGCTGGCAAAATAATAGGTTCCTAATTACTTCACTGTCCTGCTGATGAATATTTTGGGATAAATCATGTACTTTTCATTTGAGGCAGACAAGTCCCAGGCAATAAGAAGGTAAGATGCATCATTTAGAGCAGTAAGTTGCTGTAGTCTTTTGAATAGGAAATCATATGTTGTTGAGCAAATATGTCTAGAAACTGAAATTTAAGAGATTTTTGCTTCTTTCTATGATCTGCTTCTGGTCCAGAAATCTCTTACACATGGAGAGGGGAGGACAGAGAGCGGCAGCTGAAACTCCTTGGAAAGCCAGCAGAAGCCTGTGCTTGCTGCAGAACCAGAACCCCACAGGTTTCGCCCATTGCCCCCACTCAGCTGAAACCAATCAGGAACAGAGTTATTACTCCTAGGAAGAGGACATATCAAAGTTCCTTGTTGCCTTGCTGTTCTAATAGATGATCACAAATACCCACAAACATCAATGTCATCCATGAAGACGAGATACAATAGAAATTAAAAGCATTGGCACGGTGGCTCATGCCTGTAATCCCAGCACTTTGGGAGGCCGAGTCAGGTGGATCACGAGGTCAAGAGATCGAGACCATCCTGGCCAACATGGTGAAACCCCGTTTCTACTAAAAATACAAAACTTAGCTGGGCGTGGTGGTGCACACCTGTAGTCCCAGCTACTCGGCAGGTGGAGGCAGGAGAATCGCTTGAACCTGGGAGGTGGAGGTTGCAGTGAGCCGAGACTGCGCCAGAGCAAGACTCTGTCTCCAAAAAGTAAAATAAAATAAAATGAAATAAAACAAAACAAAAACACAAATATATACAGACTTAAACACCTTGAACACAATGGTCTGCAGAGAATCTATGCAATCCTACAGCTCTGAAAATCAGACCAGATGCAGGCAACTGGTGATACTGAAGCAATGCATACTTTCATTAAGCATGACTCTAATGATGTAACTTTTTCATCAACCAAAGAGAATCTGGTAATAAGGCCATCTGCAGAAAAAGACATAAAAAGGCAAACTCATGACTGTATTATTGCATTACTTATGCCATACAATTTATGAGACCCAGACTTGTGGTCCAAACTGATAGTGGAAATTACATAAGGCAAAAGAGGATTTTGCATATTTTCTGATTTTCTCACTTCTGAAGCAGTGCAAAACTCCACAAAATAATTTGGTTCTGTTTTTGACTGTTTGCAACTACACTGGTTCACTGAAGTGGTAGAAGGTAAAGAATTAAGACTCAGCTCACTAAATTGAATTTTAGAACTAAAAGAAAAAAATACTTTATTCTTTCAAGGCTCACATTGTTATACATGTAATAATACATGTAAGGATAACAAAATGCTTTATGAATTTACGTGGTATGAACTCAGAATACTGGTTATATAGTTTTAGTATGTTTATAATTTGTTACTTCTATCTCTGTCTTCAGATTGGGCCCAGGAGTGATTGCTGATTACTGTATAGCCCGTAGTGAGCCCAATGTTGGACTAAACCCACATGGGTGAAACATATTATGGGCACCCCTTACTGCACTAATACCAGGGAAATGACATCTGCAGGGAAGTCTGACACTGCGAAAAGGGCACTCCTTTGGGACGTGAGAAGTTCATTAACTGCAAAACATCTTAGCTCAAAATTAACTCTAGTCTGTGGAAGGGCTCTAGATGGGGTATGACAATACCAACAATGATAATGATAACCAATAACATTTATTGGGTGCTTGTGTATGTTCAAGGCAATGTGCTCAACCCTGTATGGACATGACTTCGTCACAATAACTCCATTCAATTAGTTCTGTAATTATTCTTTATCATCGGAGAAAACTGAGGGACAGAGAGGTTAAAACTTGCCCAAGAACAAACACTGCCAAAAACTAAGTCAGAAAATGACAGCTTCTAGATTCAAATTCTAATCCATCTGGTGCCAGAGCCCCTAAATTTAACTCCTATTTTCTGCTGAGTGTATGGGAGATCTGGAAGCAGAGCAAACATATCATTTAACATCTTCTCAGGGACATATTTGAAAGTGGAAGGAGGCACTATTGATAATTACACCAGGACAGCATGAAGTAGGATGTAAAACCATTCTACCTAAGAAGAGTACTGACATGAGACGTGTACCTGCCTGAGAGAGGAAATGACAAGTCTGAATGCACTTGGACATTAACATATGTCAACTGCCCCCAGATTTTAATAGAAACATTTTCAAAAGAGAGACCACCATCACCAGGTGGGCAGTTCCCCTTATCTGTTTCAGATGAATATGGGCTTAAAAAGTTAGCCTCTGTTTGCCTTTGCCTAATATATTTTAATACCTTTCTCTTAGTTTCATTTTATGCTGTCACAAGCATTTTTAAACATCAAGAACATTTTGCTTTCAAGTATTTGTTGCCTTTCTAGTTTAGGTTGGCATTAAAGTGAGCTGTTTTATATAGACACTAAGGCAGAATTGCAAAATCCCTGCACCCAAATGACCATTTTCAAATGGTTTGGTTTTTAAAGTCTTGGCTATAGTGAAAATATGCTCACAGCACTTGGTTTAAACTCTTAGTGATTCCAGTATACAGGAAACTGACTTTGGGAGAAATATTAAATATAGGATTATCAATTCTATCTGTTCTTCTCACACATTGCCTCCCCCAAGGCAATGTACATGTAACAGTAGCATTTCTTTTTAAGCAAGTCTCTAATATCACGAAACTCCTATCACATCTGACACTGTGGGCCACTTCCCTCTTTTCCTGAAACTTTGCTCTGATGATTTTTTGGGACTTTCCTCCTTCCCTGTTTCCTACTCTTCCTCTGTCATTTCTGTTTTCTTTCTCAGCCACTCTGAATGTTGCCACTGTCCCTGGGTCTCACTACTGTCTTCCTGTTTCTATTTTTCTCAATACGACTTGTCATTTGACAATCTCATTGATTTCATGGATTCAATAAATACTTTCAGGTAATACAAGACTCCCGAATCTATATTTCCCGCTCTAGCACTTTCTCTCAAACCCTAACACTCTATCTGTCTAAAATTCTCTATCGGGATTTCAGGATATTTCCTTCTGACATCTCAAATTCAATGCGTGCATCTGAAGCAGGTCTCACATCTCTCTTCTCTCAGCAGCCCTCACCAGTGTCCTGTCTATCCCAGGCATGCCTCTTCCTTTGAATTTCCTCTTTGCAAATGAAACAACTTACCTAGGCTCACAATCTTTGCATCCCTTTTCTTTTCCTCATCCAAAATAATCCAAAATAAAATTAGTTGACACATTCTCTCAGGTTTGCCATTCTAATACCTCTTAAATATAATGTATCACTTTCTCTAATTTTTTCTAGCCAAAGTTGTCCAGGACATTACTGTCTCTCACCTGAAATATGCTAACTGTTCTCTCCTATTCTTAATTCCTCTTTTGCATTCATCCTGTAGTAAAGATTCAACTGCTTTAAAAAAAAACAGATTGGAGTATGCCATTTTTTTCTTCAAATTTCTGTGCATGCAAAATATCCTGTTCTGTTCACATTTCTCAGGCTGGCATCTAAGATTCAGTATTGATTTGACCCCACCTCATGATTCAGATCTTAGTTGGCATGACATTTCTTCTGTGAGTCCCTCTCTGAACCCATGGGTTGTGTAGCCCTGATCTGAACTCTCCCAGCACCTTTCCCTCCATCATAACCTGCATCGTGCTTTATTGCAAACACTCATTTACTTACTTATCTTCCCTTAGTCTTTCAAGTGTCTACAAGGACAGAGAGAACAGAATGCTTAGTCATATCCCAGTCCTAGCCTGTGGGGGGAATTCAATAAACATTTGTCAAATTAACAAATAAATGAATCTACTCACTGTAAACAAACAAATGGACCTATTCACTCTAAAGTTCTGTGGCTCTGGACAAAGTGACTCATTCTCCCCAGTTTAGCCATTTATCTATCTCAACGCAGTCCTTAGCTGGTCCCACCCACCAGTCTCCACATGGCTAACCTCAACCTACTTTGACAGAAATGTAAGTAAAAATGCCCCCTCTACCAAAAAGTCATCTTTGAGTCTCCTGTGACTGACCTGTTCTACTTCTAAACTCTCACAGTATTTTCTGTGTACCTCTTTTATGGTATTGGGTACCTTCCACTTCGTAGCATGCATATTTTACTCCCCAATACATCTGTAAGCTCTCTGAAGACAGAACCTTCATTTGATTTGTTTTTAATCACCCTAAGTACCTAGTGTAATGCCTTTTAAAAAGAAGCTCAAAAGATCAATATTTATTGATCTAATGAATCAATACGTGGCTTTAATGACCTAATGAATTTCTTATATCCACAAATAAGACACTCTCTTACTTCAAACCATCAAATCTGTATTTCTCAGAACTGTTTTGTACATTTTTATTGAAACAGATTCTCAATTAGAAAAAAGTGATGTCCCCTCCCTCAGTGATTTTAAGACTTGCACTTAGCTCCACAGTAAAGACCTTGTGCACACAGTTGATTTCTCTCTCTGTGTGCATGTGTGTATGCATGCTGTCTGTATGCAAGTGTGTATACATTTTCAAAATATAAACTACAAGCAAAAAGTACAATGATCACGGATGTACAGTTTGGTAAATTTTCTATAGTGAGTATATCCATGTAACCAGCACTGAAATAAAGAAACAGAAACAGCAACAGCACACAGAAACTCCCTCATACTCCCTTGCAGTCATTAAGTTTCCAGAGACAACCATCATCTTGACTTCTAATCATATAAATTACATTTTCCTGCTTTCAAGCTATATGTAGATGAAATACTAAAATATATATTTTATATTCATTTTTATGCACAATCCAACATTTCATTTATAAGATTCATCCACGTTGTTGTATGCAGCTGTACTTTGTTCATATTCATTATTGATGTACAGAATTTCATTGTATCAAGATTCTATAGTTGCTTTGTCCATTCTATAGTGGATGGACATTTTGGTTGTCTCTAGTTTGGAGCTATATGGGTAATGCTGCTATGAACATTTATGTTCTTTTCATGAACACATTCCTATATTTCAATAGGGCATATATTTAAGAGTGGAAAAATTGAGTCAAAGCACATATAGACCAGACTTTAGAAGATACTTCTAAACAGTTTTCCAAAATGATTGTTTTGATTTATACTCAACTACAGTGTATGAGAATTCCAGTTGTTCTGTAGCTTCATCAATGCATGACAAGGTCATGATTATGATGAGGTTGTGATTATTAATAATTAATCATTATTAATTTCATTATTCTGGTGATATGGCATTATATCATATTGTGGTTTTAATGAGCTTTTCCCTGAGAAATGAAATTGAACATCTTACATTATTGATTATTTGCATATCTTCTGTGGCATTCAAGTTTCTTTGCCCATGAGTTTTTTTAATCATTTTTTATGGGTTTGTGAGAGTTCATTTTTACATATTTTAATATTAACTTCTTAGTTAGATACAGGTATTGCAAATATCTTCTCCCAGTTTGTGGCTTGCTATGTACTCTCTTAAAGGAGTGGACTTGTTTTTCTGCTTCACTGATATTCAAGTTCAAGGACCATACCATGTAAGTGTGATTAAAGAAACATTCTTTAGCTTGACATATCTTACTTTAAGCCAAAGCTGCCCCTCCATGCTGCCTAAGTTAGATGATAAGAAATATGTGTCAGCGTCCATGGCAGCTGGCAAGTGTCCTAAAACTGCTTGTTCTCTAATCCCTGTGGGAGCCAATTTTTCTGGGTTACACAGAATCACATAACACATAGAGCATGAAGTGAACTGAAGGGGCACCTGATATAGTACATCTAAACTGGGTTCCTCTGAGTTCTAGGGTCCCTTACATGTGAAGTTGAGGACTGAAAACAGAGAACGGGATATGGGGCTTTATACCCCTTTTCAATTTATACAGCTACGCATTTCTTTGATTCATTTAAGAGGGTTGTATAAGATTTCATTTGATGAATTTGGAATCCGTGCTTGAAAACCTAGATCTTATTCAACTATCTAACACAGTGTCTGTTGAACAGTGCATTTCCATGTTTGGTTGATGGGTTAAATTGAGTTGCATTTAATTGATGAGAAAACTGAGCTCTGGAGAAGTTAAACAACATAGTAACTTTATACAGTATATCTGGCATCTCCCATCCACTACATCAGTTCACCCATTGCTTTGGCCACCAACTGATGTAGTGAACTACCATGCTCTGATGACTTCCACGCTGGCTTTGTCTAGGTTTGCACAGGCACAACAGGCAAAGCCCTACATGAGGCCCATACTACATATCTCATGGTTCCTGTTCAGGGACTTCTCTGATGCCTTGTATTGAACACTTCATGGAAATGAAACCAGAGAGTTTCCTGATTCCTCTTGCAGGACGTGTGATGGAGTGTCATTGCTTGGTCACCCTGCAGTTCATACCCCCAGGGGAACATGCAGATGGGCAGCTGCAGAGGCCAACGTGAGTGCTTTGGGGCTCTGGCCTCATGATAGCATCTAGGGATGGGTGTCTGCAACTCCCGAAGCCCCAGTGGGCATGTGTTACCAAGCTCTTTCAGATTTGCCATCTGCAGATGGCATATGTGTTAATCAACTCAATGTACCCTCTGCCTTATCGCAAGAGCAGGGGGCCAATGTGACAGTCTTCTGTATCCCAAGTCCTTGCCAGTGTACTGGAAGATTTGGATCACATACTGGAAGAATGTGTGCAAAGTTTTATTGAGTGGTAGAGACAGCTTTCAGTGAGATGGATGGGGAGCCAGAACGGGGGGATGGAGTGGGAAGGTGGGCTTCCCCTGGAATCAGGCGACCCAGTGGCCAGACTCTTCTCTGACTTCTCCTGGCTGAACTCCCCTTGTCCTCCAGGCATCCCTCCTCTTCTCTGTTTCTCTGCCATGTTTTTCCACTGTCTTTTGCGCTGGTCCCAAAGTTCAGCCACTTGTGTGTGTGCCTGTTGAGGTCTCGTGGTGGGCCAAAAGTCAACTTTTGGGGTGCGAAAACAGAAATGCCTGTCCTCATTTAGGTCCACAGGTCTTCAGGCTTGAGGGTGGGGCCTTTGCAAGGGAACCACTCACTTCTAGCCAGTATTTTCCTGTCTCCTGTCTATACCAGAAACACATGTAGCACTCACCTATGTGTAAGCCAGAAGTGTAAGGGAGTTAACCTATATAGGTATCAGGTGACAGCAGATAAATGCTTCACTCTTTTATACTTGGGTGGACAGTACGAGACCTATTTCATAAAGCTCCTGAAGAGATCTAGTGGGACGGAATTCTAGTTATCCTCTCTGGTTGCTAGCTTAATAATGCTTCCTTGTATTGGCTTTTTTTCTTTCCTATTTCATTATCTCTTCCCTATACACTTGGTCCTTGCCATGGCACTCTCCAGTATACAACCTCAATGTCCTCACATGAGACATGGTCTCAGTCTGCTTTCAGAGACCCAGACTAAGACATACCTATTAAGTTGGAAGACCTAAATATTGGACTTTAGCTCTATATATTTAAATGCATTTTCTGCTCCTCTGGCCCAGAAGGTGTGAGCTTTGCAAAAACTTATAATGTCCTTATTTTATTATCTCTCTAAGGAACATCACACCTAGAAGTAGAATTAAACAAACAAAAACCAGTGTCACTGGTTACCACTCACTTTTTCCCCCATGAAAGAATGAAATAACCAGTATCTGGAAAACTTAGAAACACATACAACATCCATGTGTATGTGTACATAGTAACCACCAAATTCTTTTCAGTAGAGACGATGCTATAGAAAAAGAATATATTACAGCACAAAGTGCAGATTTGGACTGCTTCCATTGTGGGCTTAAATATTCAGTCAATGGTTAACTATGATAATTAGTGCAGAACTTATTTATTAACACAGAGAACAAAGGAATTCTAAACTGAGACGATATGAAGAACTCTTTACTGGATATCCAAATACCACGCAGATAATCAGGAACAGACATCAATGAACATGAACCTGACTGAAAGCCCTATCTGCCACATCACATGGCCAAACCATCATTATTTCAGAGAAGAGGACTCCAAAACAAACACTTACTGTGTCCCCAATTTGTCTTAGTGCTTCCCTCTTATACTATCACCCCACACAGGCATCCTTTACAATAATATGAGTAATAACATAATCATAATAATAGTAGCTCTCTGTCCTCTTTTATTACATATATATACCCAGCACTATTTTAAACATTTAAAACCATGTTATTTAATATTCATGACAACCTTATGAGGTAAGCACCCTCATTACTCCTACTTTTCAGATGACAAAATTAAGGCTTACAAGTCTTGCTGTCTCTTGCCTGGTGAGGGAGAGCAACAGATAGGTCTGTAACTCGAAACCTTGAGTTCTTAAATTCAGATTACTTCTAGAACTTCAACGACTTTTACTTCTCACATGGACATCCAGGTATTAGTCAGCACTGTCTCAGATCTTTCATTCTAACATATTTCAGTCACACTCTTTGCTGCAAAACTGTATTCCTCATCTGCCTGATCACTGAATCATGGCTCAGTTTTGCTATCTGTGGCCCTATATTTCCGAGGAATCTCAACTATTCTCTGGGCCACCCTATCCTCTGAGATATCACTCTTATCATTAGTATTTGGTGAAAATCTGCTCATTAACATGGGCAAATGGATTTTCATTCATCCTGCACAGATAGGCTTTGAAACATAGGCTTTTCAAGGAGATTTCTTCATCCTAGAGAAGCCTAAGATTTACACTTGCAATCCTTTATCATTTGTTTGTGCTTAGGTCTCTGAGAATCTGTTTCCATTTTTAAGACAGCTATTGTGATGTATCATAAATAATCTCAGATGCAAAAGTTTCCTTATTTGCCAAGTAGCCATTCTCAATAATCTTATTGAGGTTATGTTCCATAGTTTTAAAAACACTCTATTTTAGGAGTCACTTCCAAGTTCCAAAGTCTACTCTTTCTGCAAGCATATGACAGAGACACATTAAGGCACATTCTTTTATATATCGCTTTTCCTAGAGCAACAAAATGCCATGTTTTTTAAAATAAACTTTCTATTTTAGAATAGTTTTATGTTTACAGAAAAATGTTCAAGAGAGTACAGAGAGTTCCCATATACCCAATACCGTAAGAAAGATCACAGAAGTAAAAAGCTATTTACATCACATCATATGAAATGTACATACTATCAATGTGACTTACCACTGTTGATGTTGACCTTGGTCCTTTAGCTCAGACAGTGTTTCTCAGGCTTCTCCTGTTAATAACATCAAATATAGTATGGCACATTAGTTACATTAATGAAATAATATTGATACTTTGATATTAACTAAAGTCCTTACTTTATACAGATTTCCTTAGTTTTGTCCTTTTACTATTCCAAAATCTCAGTATTTCATACAGGCTACCACATTACATTTAATCATTTAATTGTCATGTTTTCTTTTCTTTTCTTTTTCTTTTCTTTTCTTTCTTTCTTTTTTCTTTTTTTTTGAGACAGAGTCTCGCTCTGCCACCCAGACTGGAATGCAATGGCGTGTTCTTGATTCATTGCAACTTCTGCCTCCCAGGTTCAAGCAATTGTCCTGCCTCAGCCTCCCAAATAGCTGGCATTACAGGGGTCCACCACCATGCCTAGCTAACTTTTTTGTATTTTTAGTAGAGGTGGGGTTTCACCATGTTCAGACTGGTCTGGAACTTCTGACCTTGTGATCCGCCTGCCTCGGCCTCCCAAAGTGCTGGGATTACAGGTGTGAGCCACTGTACCTGGTGAATTGTCATGTTTTCTTAGGCTCCTCTTGGCTGCTACAGTTTCTCAGATTTACATTTTTTTTTGATGACTTTGATAGTTTCGAGGAGTACCTGTCTGGGTATTTTGTTAAATGTCCCTCAATTAGGAGTTGCCTGGTATTTTTTTCATGATTAGCCTAGGGTTATACATTCTTAGAGAGGAAGATCACAGTACAGACTAGCAAAATGACTTATCACTACTGATGTTCACCTTGATCATCTGGCCAAGTAGCGTTTGTCAGGTTTCTCCATTATAAAATAATTGTTTTTCCCCTTTTCCACACTGTACTCTTTGGAAGGAAGTAACTATGTACAGCCCACACTTAAGGAGTGAACAGCTATGCTCCCCTTCATGTAGGGTGGAGTATCTAAATAATTTACTTGAAATTCTTCTATATGGGTGATTTGTCTTTTCTCCTCCATTTACTGATTTATTAAATCATTTATATGCACTCACAGATATAATACTTATTTAATACTTTGGGCTATAAATACTGCTTTTCTTATGCTCTAGTTGTTCCAGGTTGACCATTGAGAGCTGCTTCTGTTGTCCTTGTAACATAACTTCATCATTATGGGTTTTCAGTTTGTTTGTTTGTTTTGCTTTTAGTACTTCTTCATTTCTGAGCAACAAAGTGCCATGATGCTTGAGGTCATTTTGTATATTTCCAGCCCTGGTGCTCAAATCAACGATTTCTCCAAGAAGTCCTGCTTACCTTTACTAGAGAATGGTATTAGACACCAAGATCTTGGTGCTAGGTGTGCTTGTTGCTAACTGGTTGTTTTTAGGCTGCCTCAACTGACAGAAGAGGAAAATAAATGTCTGTATACTTACCCCTATACATGCACATATTTATAAATATTTCTATTCATAACTATCTGTATATTAAGCTAAACATGAGTTGATACTGAAGTGTCCAAATCTAACCTACTACCACATGGATCATTCTAGCTTCCTCCCCTTGTTTTTCTATAGATTTCTACTCCAGCAGTGAGAAACTTAGCTATCATCATCTGTCATCTATTTACTTCACTGTTCAATCCCCGTGTACCTGTATAGCAATAACAGAATTAATAACCCATACTCCCATGGGAAACAACTTTATCATCTAAAGTATAGAGCATTGCCATGTTTTTTAAATGTATGTATGAAAAAATAATTCTAAGGGGCTCTCTTCATTTTTTCACCCTTGATTTCTAAATTTTATTCACTTTACAAGTGGAACAAAAACTACAGACCAGAAAAAAATATACATATCTAGAAAAAGTCTTAGGAAAGAGTAAAACTGAAGTCCACAAATATAGAGTTGGTACCTCAGGACTATGACAGGAGTGAGTGCAATTTCAGATACGACTTTAACAACCCCAGCACAGGGAGCTGTGTTGCTGTCTTTGAGTATAGCACAAAGCTGTCTTTGATTGACAGGCTATCTGAAAGCTGGTGGCAGGCAACAATAGCCCTTTACTTTCTTTCTTTAGTACCCCGACTTGAGAAACAACTCCAGGCTCACCCTTATCATTGCTAGGTGAATGTAGAGGATAAAACTAGAAACTCTTTCTTTAAAAAGAAAAAAAAAAAAAGCTTTAGTTTTTAAAGCCATTTTGAGTTCACGGCAAAAACTGTATACAGAGTACACAAAGAGTTCCCCCATACAGCCTGCCCTCACACAAGCACAGCCTCTCCTACTATCAACATCTTGTATCACAGTGACACATTTGTTATAATTGATAAACCTACACTGACACACTGCTGTCACCCCAAATCCATAGTTTATATTAGGGTTCACTCTTGGTGTTGTATACATTCTAGGGATTTTACAACTGTATAATGGCATGTACTCACCTATTCAGTAACATGCAGAATAGTTTTACTGGCCTAAAAATGCTCTGTGTCCTGCCTATGCCTCCCTTTCTCCTGCTTAATTCCTGGTAACCACTCATCTTTTTACTACCTTCACAGTTTTATCTTTTCCAGAATGTTATATAATCAGAATTATATAGCATTTGGCTTTTTTTCAAATTGGCTTCTTTCTATTAGTAATATGCATTTACACTTCTTCCATGTATTTTTATAGCTTATTTTCTTTTTACAATAAATAATATTCCATCATCTGGATGTACCACAGTTTATTTATCCATTCACCTACTGAAGACCATCTTGCTTCCAAGTTTTGACAATATGAGTAAAGCTGCTGTAAACATGTGTGTGCAGGTTTTTGTGTAGATAGAGTGTTCAGTTCATTTTGGTAAATACCAAGGAGCACCACTTCTGGGTTATATGGTAAGTTTGTTTCGTTTTATAAGGAAACTGCCAAACTGTCTTCCAAAGTGGCTGTACCTTTTTGTATTCCCACCTGTAATGATCGAGAGTTCCTGTTCCTCCAACTCTATCCTGTGTTCTCAGTGTTCTGGATTTTAGTTCTTCTATGTGCGTGGTGATAATTCATTGTTTTTCTAATTTGCATGATGTTGCTTTAATGTCATGATTTTGAACACCTTTTTATATGCTTATTGCCATCTGTATATCTTTTTTGGTAAAGTGTCTGTGTATATCTTTGGCTTATTGTCTTTGGGTTGTTTATTTCTTATTGTTGAGATTTAAGAGTTCTTTGTACATTTTGGATAAGTCTATTATCAGACATGTCTTTTGCAAATGGTTTCTCCCCATTTCAAGCTTGTCTTTTCATTCTCTTAACAGTGTCTTTTGCAGAACAATTTTTTTTTTATTTCAATGAAGTCTAACCTTTGTTATTTCTTTTATGAATCATTTATTTGATGTTATATCTAAAACATCATTTCTAAACCAAGGTCATCTTGGTTTTCTTCTATGTTATCTTCCAGGAGTTTTATTGTTTTGCATTTCACATTTAGGTTAGAGTTCATTTTTAGGTAATTTTTGTGAAGGTATAAGGTCTGTAACTATATTCACTATTTGCCATGTGGATGTCGAGTTGTTCCAGTACCATTTGTTGAGAAGACTAGCTTTTCTCCATTGTATTGCCTTTGCTAATTTGTCAAAGATCAGTTGACTATATTTATGTGGATCTACTTTGGAGCTCTCTATTCTGTCCCATTGGCCTATTTGTTTATTTTTTTGCCAGTGCCAAACTGCCTTGATTACTGTAGCTTTGTCTTGAAGTTGGATGGTGCCAGTCCCCCAACTTTGTTCTCCTTCCATATAGGCTCTGTTTTAGGCCAATTCCTTCTGAATGTAGTGCAAGGGCATTTAACCATATTCTCTTTTTCTCTTCCTAGCTTTTCACCTTTCCTACAGTATTTGTCTTGGGAATAACTGACAAAATGGTATTCTGCCTTTTTTTTTCTCTCTGACCTTAAGAACATTTGATATTAGAAACATTTCTCTGTTAATGCTTCTGATAGGAAGAAGCTGGTCTAACAAGGTGGGTAAGACAAAAGAGACCGAGAGAGATACAGAGACCAACTTCCTGGATGCTTCTGTAGTGATTCCAGATACTTTCTTCCTGGAAGATGCCAGGCAAATGAGCTTCACTGAGCATGCATCTTTCTTAGGCCAGACCCTCTCCTATGACCACAAGGAACTGGATAAATAGTTTTAAACACTGACTGGTGAAAAGTGTTCTTTGCTACATAAAGTTCAAAAATAAGGAAATATTGCAAGGAAAAGATTCCACAAAACCTGAAGTATATTTTCCTAATGCTGGTCACACAGGAAAAAGTGAAAATGTAGTTTTTAAAAAACTATAAATATAATGTGTATATTGTTCTAATTAGAAAAAGTGTCCTTCAAGTATTTAGTAGTATTCAAAATAGGCATTTTTTTTTTCATTTTAAGTTGTGGGATATATGTGCAGAACATGCAGGTTTATTACATAGGTATACACGTGTCGTGGTGGTTTGCTGCACCTATCAACTTGTCATCTAGGTTTTAAGCCCCACATGCATTAGGTATTTGTCCTAATGCTCTCCCTCTCCTTGCCCACCATCCCCAGCCGGCCCCAGTGTGTGATGTTCCCCTCCCTGTGTCCATCTGTTCTCACTGTTCAACTCCCACTTATGAATGAGAACATGCAGTGTTTGGTTTTCTCTTCCTGTGTTAGTTTTCTGGGAATGATGGTTTCCAGCTTCATCCATGTCCCTGCAAAGGACATGAACTCATTCTTTTTTATGGCTGCTTAGTATTCCACAAAATAGGCTTAAAAATCTTTACAATGCTTGGGGCTAAAGCAGGTACTTCAAGACTTCCTTTTGTTACATCAGTGAGATTCATTTAATAATCATATTTTAGAATGCTTTAGTGAAAATAATTTTTATTGTCATCAGGTTTTTAAATATTCAACACAAGCAATTTTCATTTTTGTTAATTTTTGTAGTAAAAGTGGATACTTCAGACATATGCTTTCTTTCACTCATAGAAGCATATTCAAATTGTTTTGTTTTAGTAACACAGAATTAAGAAAGTTTCTCATATTTCATTTAAAATGAATAGTGCATTTCTGGATGCAAAGAGCTATCAATAAGAAAGGTAAGAAATGTGCTTTATTTTCTAGACTACCTGAAACAGCCACAGGTATATTTACAAGGTCTCCACTAAGAATCTTGTAAGTAATATTGTTACTAGTTTTAGAAATGAAATCTTCATTTGGAAGAAGTGTCCTTAGAAAGTATTTATTTATAAGTAATGAAGAGGACTAGATAGAATCATTCTTGAAGAGCAGTAATCCACAATACAAAACCATCTGGTACTATTTTTAAACATCAGTGTAACATGCATTTTCTATTCAATAGGAGATGATTATTATTTGGAAAGTTTTGCCTCCCAGCACTTTCTGAGTCATTATCATTACATATATAAATGTACCTTACAGAAGAAGAGAGTTCACATGATAGTTGTCATTGCTTATGTACTATTCTTGTTTCTTGTTTTGGCCTAGTCCTTAGTCTTACCAAATTTGTTTAAAGCAACTTACTCTGGAATGCATCCTGGAAAAGTGTGTGATTCAATATTGCTTTGTAGCACAAATCTTCTCTCAGATCAATCAAACACAACTTCACACTCTACCACACATTTTACACAATAATAGGATTATCTTGCAATTTATCAAATGGGCACAATTTTGAACATGAAAAAGTATGTGTTAAATATTACTTTGGGACAACAGGCACAAACTGGACATGTCATATAAATGGAATATACAACATGTAGTCTTATGTGTCTGGTTTCTTTCACTTAGCATAATGCTGTCAAGGTTCATCCATGTATCAGTACTTCCTTCCTTTTTCGTGCTGAGTAATATTTCGTTGTATGACTAAACGTTTTGTTTCTCCAGTCTTCAGTTGATACACACTTGGTTTGTTTCTACATTTTGGCTGTTATAAGTAATCCAGCTATGTACCAAGTATACATATTTTTGTGAAAATCTGTGTTTTCAATCCTGATGGTACATACTGAGGAGTATAATTCCTGGGTCTTATGGTCATTCTACATTTAACTTTCTGTGAAACTGCAAAAAAATGTTTTCCACAGTGGTTGTATGATTTTACATGTCCACAGGCAATGTATGAGAGTTCTAACATCTTTTCAGGGTCCCCAACATTTGTTCATTTGTTTAAATTATAACCATCTTAGTAAGTATACATTGGCATTGCATTTTGGGTTGAATTTGCATTTTCCTAATGTCCAGTGATACTGCATACCTTTTCATAAGCTTATCCACCATTTGTATGTTTTTATAGAAATGTCTATTCACACCTTTTGCTCATTGTTAAAAACTCGGTTAAATTTGTTTCTATTACTGAGTTGTAAGAATTCTGTATATATTCAGGATATTTGACCTTTATCAGATATATGATTTGCAAATACTTTCTCCCAGTTTTACCTTTTTCACTTGCTTGATAGTATCCATTAAAGTAGAAAAGGTTTAACGTTTTTTTTCCTGGGTTATTTTTAAATAGTGTTTTCTTAGTGGTGCCCTGGGGATTACCATGACAACTTCATTTATAACAATATATTTTGGATTAACACCAACCTAATTTCAATAGTATACAAAAACTTTGCTTCTATAAAGTTCTATTTCCTGTCTCTTTCATGCTGTTATTGTCACAAATTTCATCTTTTTACATTGTGTGCCCATCAACTTAGACTTACAATTTTTTATTTATGCAGTTGTCTTTTAAATCAGATACAAGAAAAAAAAGGGTTACGAACAGAAAATACATTATACTGTCATTTATATTTACCTTTGTCCATACCTTTACTAGTGTTCTTTATTTTCTTTACATGTATTCGAGTTACTGTCTCGTGTTCTGTCTCTTCAACCTGAAGGACCCTTTTCAATGTTTCCTAGGGAGCAGGTCTGCTAGTAGCAAACTCTCTTTGTGTTTGCTTATCTGGCAATGTCTTAATTTCTCTATTTTAAAAGAA
The DNA here is from genome assembly GCF_000951045.1 of Mandrillus leucophaeus. Taxonomy (NCBI): domain Eukaryota; kingdom Metazoa; phylum Chordata; class Mammalia; order Primates; family Cercopithecidae; genus Mandrillus; species Mandrillus leucophaeus. The sequence continues at coordinate 864,913 of NW_012106030.1, read as the reverse complement.
TTATTTTACCAGAGATAGTGTTCTTGATTGACACAGTTTTTGTCTCTCAAGCCTGTGAATATGTCATCCCATTTTCTTCCAGTCTCCATGGTTTCTGATGAGAAATCTGCTGTTAATTTTATTAAGCATCTCTGATATGTAATGCATCTTTTTTCTCATGCTACTTCCAATTTCCAAAGTGTTTTAAAATTTTCATCATGATGTCTTCTTTGAATCCATTAGTTATTTATTTGTATGCTACTTAGTCTCTAAATATTTTGAGATATTATAGTTGTCCCCTTTAATTTCCACATTTGTTGTCAAACCCCAAAAGCTAGTTTGAGTACATTTTGCATAGTAAGCCAAACACTGACATATCACTGATTAGGAGCAGAGAAAGGCTTATTTGATTTGGCCAAAGCATGAGAAGAGGAGAGGCAGACTCTCAAATCCAACATGGCTTTGAACATAACTTGTGACTTTTATGAGTAAGGTAAGTATGCAGGAGGTGAGGTCCCCAGTGATCAAAGCTGCTTGCATCCCTCAGCTGATCAAACTCCTGAACACCATCTAGGAGGTCAGCATGACCTAAGAATTACTGTTCTATGAAAAACAAGTTCATTAATCAAGTAGGCAACTCCCAAGGGTCAGGATGTGAAGTTAATCAATTATTAGTGACTTCTCTCTCTCTATGGAAATGACTAAGCGCAAGCAATCATGCATGGAAGAAGAAAAGGACAAAGAGAAAGGAACATAAGTAAAGCAAACACCTTAAGATTTTTAAAATATAGGCTCTGTTACACTTTAATCTTACTTGGCACAGAAAACATACTAAGTATGGTTCTAATACTATAGAATTTGTTCAGAATCACTTTATGATCTGGTGTATAGTCTATTTTTATTAATGTTCCATGTACAATTGAAAAGAATATGTATTTTGCAGTTATACTGTATAGTATTCTATATGTTTAAATGAAGTCAAGTATATTAATCACGTTGCCTAATCATCTGTATCATCTGTATCTTTACTAATTTTGTCCTGTTAATTTTATCAGCAACTGGGAATTGTCAGTAAAATCTTCTCCTATTTGCCTGCTTCTTTCATTTCTCTAAGAGATTTTCTTTATATATTTGGAGACTGTATTATTGGGTAAATATAAATCTAGAACCTCATTTCTTTGTTTTAAATTCATTATTAAATGATTAAATTTTTATCTCTATAATATCTACTGCTTTAACTTCTAATTTATCTAATATTAGCATAACTATATAACATTTAGTGTTTGTATGGAATGTTTTTTCTGTTCTTTTACTTTCAATATTTTTGCCACTGTACTTAAAGTATGTATTAAAGGAAATAAAAACTATTTTACCCCAAAATGTATTTTTTTTGATATATTTTGAAATGGTTGCCTTGAGACTAGCAGACTGAGGTAGGGGAAATTTGCATCTCTAGAGAATCTTCATTAATGCAGCCATGCCATCCATTTCTATGCCTCTCTTGGATCTAGGAGAGATTGAGAGTCTGACACCTTCAAAAATCTGAAAAGAAACATTTACCATCTATTCTCTATAAGGGAGGCTTCATCTACACAACAAATCCAACTTTGCTAGCCAAACCTATTCGTTTCTCCCTCTCATGATCTGTCTTTCCAGTAAACCTGATTTACCCACATAACCTGTTTGGGGCCATGCTCTGAGTCTGCATTTTTTTCAGTGGCCTCAGGATGGTATATAAGCTTCTGTATTTTATTGTTGGGTTGAGTCTTCATTCTGAAGACTCCCATATAAACACGTTAAATAAATTTGTATGCCTTTTCTCCTATTAATCAATCAGTCTCATGTCAGGGATTTTTCAGTGAACTTTTAGGGGACCAAGAGTCTATGACTTCCACAGTTTCTTATAAGCAACCTATCACGGTTATTTTTACACAGTCATTTCCTTTGTCTTTTAATTCAAACACGCTATTTACTTTTAATATAATCATTGATACCTATATTTGAGTTTATATCATTTTACTGTTCTCTAGCCCATTTTTCTCCTATATTAACTTATCAAGATTAGCTCATTTTATCTTAGCCCATTTTCCTCTTATATTAACTTACCAAGTGTGATCCTCCAGCTTTGTTCTTCTTCCTCAGCATTGCTTTAGCTATTTGGAATTTTTTGTGGTTCCATAAAATTTTCAGGATTTTTATTTATTTATGTGAAAACTTTGTTTTTTTCATACAAGGTAAGAATTTTAGAACGGTTTATTTTCTCTTATCTATCTTCTGACTTCTGTGCTTCTTATTTTTTGTATTTTAATTCAATGTGCATTTTAAATCCCAGGAGACATTATTTTATTACAGTTTTATGCAATCTATATATACATATACATATATATGTGTATATATACACATACATATATATTTTATGCAATCTATAGATACATATATGTATATGTGTGTATATATACGTATATGTGTACGTATACACATACGTCTATGTGTATATATATAGATTGTATACAACTATAATAAAATTCCATTGATAGGAATTGCACTGAATCTGTGCATTGCCTTGGGCAGTATGAATATTTTGACAATATTGATTCTCTCAGTCTGTAAACATGAAATATCTTTCCATTTATGTGTATTTTTTTATTTTTTTCATCAATGTTTTATAGTTTTCAGTGTGTAGATTTTTTACCTCCTTGGTTAAATTTCTTCCTAAGGATTTTACTATTTTGGATGCTGTTGTAAATGTGAATGTTTTCTTGATTTCTTTATTGTGTAGTTTGTTGCTAGCATAGAGAAATACTAGTAATTTTTGTATATTAATTTTCTATCCTGAATTCATTAATTAGTTCCAATACTTTTTTGATAGAGTACTTAGGGTTTTCTATATATATATAATATGCCATCTGCAAACAGAGACAATTTTAAGTCTTCCTTTCCCATTTGGAAGTCTTTTCTTTCTTTCTTTTGCCTAATTTCTCTGGCTAGGACTTCTAGTACCCTATTGGAAAAAAAAGTGGTAAAAGTGGGCATTCTTACCTATGTACTGATTGTAAGGCAAAAGCTTTCAGCTTTTCACCAAGAATGATAATGTTACCTCTGGTCTTGTCATATGCAGCCTTTATTGTACTGAGGTACATTCTTTGCAGATCTAATTTGTTGAGTGTTTTTATCATGAAGAATGTTGAATTTTGGCAAATGCCTTTCCTGCATCTCTTGAGATAGTCACATGGTTTTTATCCTTAATGTTGTTAATGTAGTGTATGAAATTTGTTAATTTGCATATTTTGAATCTTTCTTGCATTCCAGGAATAAATTTCACTTGATCATGGTAAATGAGTCTTTTATGGGTTGTTCATTTCAGTTTGTCAATATTCTATTTAGCATTTTTACATCAATGTTTATCAAGAATATTGGCTTGTAATTTTTATTTCATATTATGACCTTGTCTGGCTTTGCTATCAGGGCAATGCTGGCTTCACAAATTAAGTCTGGTAGTATTACTTTCACTTCAATTTTTGGGAAGTTTGAGATAATTGGTATTAATTATTCCTTAAATGTTTGGTAGAATTCAGCAGTAAAGGCATCCCATCCTGAGCTTTTCTTTGATGAAAGACTTTTTGTTACTGATTCAATCTTCTTACTTATTATTGGTTTGTTCAGGTTTTCTATTTCATAATGATTCAGTCTTGGTAGATTGTATCCAGGAATGCTTCATTTTCTTCTAGATTATCCAATTTGTTTGTATATAATTGTTCAGAGTAGTTTCTAATAATCCTTTGTATTTCTGTAGTATCAGTTATAAGTGTCATCTTTTTTTCTTTAAAAATATTTTTAAGTTCTGGAACACATATGCAGGACATGCAGGTTTGTTACATAGGTAGACGTGTGCCATGGTGGTTTGCTGCACCAATCAACCCATCACTTACGTGTTAAGCACAGCATACATTAGTTATTTATCCTGATACTCTCCCTCCCCCTGCCTCCTCCTCCCAACAGGCCTCAGTATGTGTTGTTCCCCTCCCTGTGTCCATGTATTCTCATTGTTCAGCTCCCACTTATAAGTGAGAACAAACAGTGTTTGGCTCTCTGTTCCTGTGTTAGTTTGCTGTGGATGATGGCTTCCAGCTCCATCCATGTCCCTGAAAAGGACATGATCTCATTTCTTTTTATGGATGCATAGTATTCTATGGTGTGTATGTATCACATTTTCTTTATCCAATCTATCATTGATGGGCATTTGGGTTAATTCCATGTTTTTGCTATTGTGAATAGTGCTGCAATGAACTATTCACATGTAGAATGGTTTATATTCCTTTGCATATATGCCCAGCAATGGGATTGCTGAGCCAAATGGTATTTCTGGTTTTAGATCTTTGAGGAATCGCCACACTGTCTTCCACAATGGTTGAACTACTTTACATTCCCATAAACAGTGTAAAGGAGTTCCTATTTCTTCACAGCCTTGCCAGCATCTGTTGTTTCTTGACTTTTTAATAATCACCATTCTGACTGGCATGAGATGGTATCTCATTGTGGTTTTGATTTGCATTTCTCTAATAATCAGTGATGTGGAGCTTTTTTTTCACGTTTGTTGGCCACATAAATGTCTTCTTTTGAGAAGTGCCTGTTCATGTCCTTTGCCTGCTTTTTAATGGGGTTGGTTTTTTCTTGTAAATTTGTTTAAGTTCCTTGTAGATTCTGGATATTCGACCTTTGTTAGATGGAAAGATTGCAAAACTTTTCTCTCATTCTCCCATGTCTGTTCATTCTGATGATAGTTTATTTTGCTGTGCAGAAGCTCTTTAGTTTAATTAGATCCCATTTTTCAATTTTTGCTTTTGTTGCAATGCTTTTCATGTTTTTGTCACAAAATCTCTGCTCCTGATTATGTCCTAAATAGTATTGCCTAGATTTTCTTCTAGGGTTTTTATAGTTTTGGATTTTACATTTAAGTCTTTAATCTATCTTGAGTTAATTTTTGTATAAGGTATAAGAAAGGGGTCCAGTTTCAATTTCCTGCATATGGCTAGCCAGTTCTCCCAGCACCACTTATCAAATAGGGAACCCTTTCCCCATTGCTTGTTTTTGTCAGGTTTGCTGAAGATAAGATAGTTGTAGATGTGTGGTCTTATTTCTGAGTTCTCTATTTTATTCCATTTTTCTATGTGTCTGTGTTTTTATGAGTACCATGCTCTTTTGGTTACTATAGCCTTGTAGTATAGTTTGAAGTTGGGTAGCATGATGCCTCCAGCTTTGTTCTTTTTGCTTAGGATTGTCTTGACTAGTAATGTATCATCTTTCATTTCTAATCTTATTTATTTGAATCTTCTCTCTTTTTCCTCTTCTAGCTAAGAGTTTCTCAATTTTATCTTTTCATAAGCAAACTCAGTTTTGTTAATCTTTTTTAATGCTTTTCTAGTCTCAGTTTCATTTATTTCTGCTCTGCTCATTTATTTCTTTTTTTTTTCTTCCTCCTTCTAACTTTGGTTTTAGTTTTTTCTTCTTTTTCTAATTCCCTGTAGTGTAATGTTAGGTTTTTTATTTAAAGTCTTTCTTTTTTATTAATGTAGGCATTTGTTGCTGTAAACTTTCCTCTTAAAATTGCTTTTGCTTCATTCCGTAAGTTTTGATATGCTATGGTTCCATTTTCATTGTCTGTAGATATTTTTAAATTTCCTTTTGAGGTCTTCTTTGACCCATTGGTTGTTCATGAGTGTGTTAATTCCCATATGTTTGTGAATTTTCAAATATTTTATATTATTCATTTCTAGTTTTATAGCATTGTGGTTGGAAAATATACTTGACATGATTTCAATATTCTTAGAAATGTATTCAAACTTGTTTGTGGCCTAACATATAATCTATCCTAGAGAATGTTCCATGTGTAATTGAGAAGAATGTGTATTCTGCTGCAGTTGGATAAAATGTTCTATAAATTTTTAGGTCCCTTTGGTTTAACGTGAAGGTCATATTCAATTTTTTATTAATTTAATTCTGAATGATCCATCCACTGTTGAAAGCGGGGTATTTGGTAGAAATGATGTTAGCAAGATGGTGGAACAGGAATTCTTCAGCTAAACTACTCCCCCATCTCCAGCCCACACCCCTGCCATACACACACACACCCACACAAAGAAATCCAACTAACAAATATCCTCAGGCAAAAATACCTTTGTGAATATCCCAAAACTCAGGAGTGAGGCTGAGATATCCCCTGGGAAACTAGACCTGAAAAATGCTGCATTCAAAGGATAAGGAGAATGATTCTCTTTGGCGATGTTACCCTTCCCATAACCCAGTACAGCACTACACACAGAGGATGCGACAACATCCATGGTTTTTACAGTGGAAGAAGTGTGGACATTCAGCTCACCACCATTCTGTGACCTTTTGCAAGGGGCTTATTTCTGTCTTGCCCTATAGGAAACATTGACATTACCAGCAGGAATAGATCACCTAGATCAATTAGAAACAAAAAGCAAGGGTGGGGCTCACAGCAACCAAAGTACAGATCTTGGCTGTTGGTCTGCATTCTAGACGACAGAGGCACCACAATGTAGAGACTTGCTCACAGAATCATGTGGCAGAAAGCATGTTCCATAGATTTTCCAGACTTGAGTCCCTAATCAACTTCCTCACACAGCCCTGGTGCTCTTGTTAAGCCATATCCAGGCCAGAAGGCAATAGCAGGTCAGTGGTTATTCATAGAGGGAACATCCAGTCCCACCCATTCACGGCTGTTGAGTGGCAACTCTACATATCCTTGGTGCTCTGCTTAAGCCCAGTTTATCCTGAGAGGCAAGCCCAAGTCCATGCATATGTGTGGAACATAACCTCTGGCCCTACCCACTCAGTGTGGGCCAAACAGCAAGCCCAGATATTACCCAGCCTCAGTGACCTGCACACAGCATTTCCCAACTTCATATTCCACATAGTATTGCCCAGCCATGGAAGATGATATTCATCTCTGCCCAATCAGAAATATTTACAGGACCTAGCCGGCAGCTCTGTCTGATGGCATAGTCCAGCCAGTGGTATCACTGGAACATGGACCACAGCCAACAGTACCACTTGACCTCAGAGCACAAGAAGTAACCCAGCCCAACTAGAGAACCTAACACCAAGGTCTGCCTGTGCAGGGTTGCTACCAGTTAGCCCATCCAAAATCCCAGGCTAGATTAAAGAGTAAAGGTCTGTAAATTCCAAAGAACACCTGCAAATGATGAAAGAGGTGGCAATCTTCTCAAATGTGGAAGCATTATGTAAGGACACAAGGATTGTGAAAAATCAAGGAAATATGACACCATCAAAAGAAATGAATAAAGTTCCAATAATCAACTCTATAAAAAATGGAGATCTGTGAAAAGACTAACAACGAATTCAAAATAATTGTACTAAGGAAGTTCAGGGAAATCCAAGAAAATATGGACAAAAATTAAATAAAATATAGAAAGCAACTTATGAACAAAATGGTAAGTTTGACAAAGACACAAAACAATAAAAAATTTGAAATCCTAGAGATAATACAATAACTGAGCTGGAAAATTCAACAGAAAATTTAAACAGGAGACACGATTAAGAAGAAGGAAGAATCAGTGAGCTCTAAAATACATTTGAAATTATTCAATCATAGAGGCAAAAACAAAAAAAAGAGACTAAGTCAAGAAGACAAATGGGAATTATGGAACACCATCAAGTGAATTAACCTTCATAATAGCAATTCCTGAGGAAGATGAGAAAGACAGAGTCCTGAAAAACAGATTGAAGAAAATAATGGCTATCAATTTTGCAAATCTTGGGAAAGATGACACCACTTGGTTACAGAAAACTCAGAGAATACCAATCAAATCTAATCCAAAGAGAAGTTTACGAAGACATGTCATATTAAATTATCAAAAATCAGGCAAAGAATGAATACTGAGCAGCAAAAGATATAAGACATACCACATTCAAGAGAGTTCCAACATGGCTGTCAGCAGATTTCTCAGCAAAAACTCTGCAGTCCAGGAGAGAGTAGGATGACATATTCAACATGCTAAAGCTGAAAAAAAAAAATTGTCAATCAGAAATGAGGGGGAAAAAACTTTCTCAGAGAAACAAAAGCTAAGGTAGTGTATCACCTCTAGGACTCCATTACAGAAATTGCTAAAGGAAGTTCTTTAAGCTGAAGTGAAAGTCTGCTAATTAATAACACAAAAACATATGAAGGCAAAATTCTCAATGATATAAGTAATACATAGTCATATGCAGAATCTCTTGTACTGTGAGAGTGGTGTGTAAAGCAATTCTATCCCTACTAGAAGGGTTAAAAGACAAAACTATTTTAAAAATGATAACTACAATAAATTCTTAAAATATAAAAATTACAAAAAAAGATAAATTTTGATAGCAAAGTCACAAATGGTGGGAGGGAGAAAAGGAAAGTGTAGAGATTTTGCACATTATTAAAATGAAGTTTTTATCAGCTTAAGCAGCCTGTTACAAGGAAAAGCAGATTCAATGCAATTTCCATCAAAATTCTCATATACTTTTCACAGAAATGGAAAAATCAATTCCTAAATTTGTATAGGACCACAAATGATTCTGAATACACAAAACAATATTGAACAAAGAACAAAACAAAAAAAATAAGAAGAAAGCTGGAGATATCACACTCCCTGATTTTAGAACATATTATAAACTGACTATAATCACAATAGCATGGCACTGTCATAAAACAGACACATTACCCAATGAAACAAAATAAGAGCCCAAAAATAAACCCATGCATCTATGGTCAAGTGATTTTTGACAATGGTGTCAATAACACACAATGCAGACAGTACAGTCTCCTCAATGGTGTTGAGAAAATTGCAAATCTACATGCAGAAGAATGAATGGATCCTTTTCTAGCACCTTATAAAAATCAACTCAAAATGAATTAAAGTCTTAAATATAAGATCTGAAACTATAAAACTATTAGAAGTAAACATAACGGGAAAGTTCTAAGACAATGGTTTTGGAAATGAGTTTTTGGAGAGCACCCCCAAAGCACAAGCAACAAAAGCGAAAGACACACACACACACACACACACACACACACACACACACACCCCTGGGACAGCATCAAACTAAAGCTTCTGAAGAGCAAAGGAGGCAATTAACAATGTGAAGAGACAACAAACAGAATGGGAGAAAATATTTGCAAACCATACATCTGATAAGGCTTTAAAATTCAAAATATACAATGAACTCAAAGCACTAAATAGCAAGAAAACAAATAACCCTGTTTAAAAATGAGCAGGACCTGGACAGAAATTTCTCAAAAGAAGGCATATAAATGGCCAACAAGTACATGAAAAAGTGCTCAATATTACTAATCCACAGAAAAATGCAAATTAAAACCATAAGATACGACGGTAATCATAAGAAGACAAGAGGGTAATCTTGTGCTAAATTTCAAGGGGACTGCTTCCAGCTTTTGCCCATATCAAAAAAAGGAATAACTTTTGGTAAGGATGCAGAGAAAGTGGAATTCTTGTACAATGATGGTAGGAATGTAAAGTTGTTGCAGCCATTATAGAAAATGGTATGACGGTCTCTCAAAAAACTAAAAATAGAACTAACTATGGACCAGTAATCTCACTTTTGAGTATATATTAAAGAAATCTGAAGTCAATATGTCAAAGAGGTTTCTGCCTTCCCAGGGTTCTTGCAGCATTATTCACATTAGCCAGGATATAGAACAAAACTAGATGTCCATGGACAAATGAATAAATAAAATGTGGTGTGTGTATGTGTGTGTGTGTGTGTGTGTGTGTGCGCGTATATATACACATATACCTATGCTAAATGGTCATGGACACAAGAATGAAGAAAACCATCTTTACTCATTTGTCCATGGACATTTAGCTTTGTGGTGTGTGTATATGTATATATACCTATGTATACATATACATACATGTACATATATACATATACATACACACACATATATACACATAGGTATATATCTGGTGAGTGTATATATGTGTATATATGTGCATATATACACACATGGATACATACACATATATGTATATGTGTGTATGTGTATATGTACACATATGGACACACATATATCCACACAAAGTATGTACATATATACACATATGTACATATATATACATATGTATGTATATACACATATCAGATATACATATATACATATATATATTAAAAAATGGAATACTATTCAGCCTTTAAAAAAGAATGAAGTTCTGTCATTTAAAACAATATGGAGAAACCCAGAAGACAATAGTCTAAGTGAAATAAGCCAGCTGCAGAAAAATCAATACTGTATGATCTTACTTTTATGTGGAATCTAAAAAAGTTGAAATCACAGAAGTAGAAAGCAGAATGATGGTTATCACAGGCTGTGGATGGGGTGGGGTGGGAGGGAGGAAATGAGGAATTGCTGATCTAAGGGTATAGAGTTTCAGATAGAATAATTTTTGAGATCTATTGTATAGCAGTGACTATAGCACATAATAATTGATTGTACATTTCAAAATAACTAAGACAGTAAATTTCAAATGTCTCACCATAAAAATGATGGGTAAGCAAGGTGACGAATATGTGAACTAGCTTGATTTAAGCATTCCACATTGTATACATCTATCAAAAATTAATTACATTTTACCCCACAAAGCATACAATGATTTCTAAATCAAAATCATATTAACAGAAAGTAGAATATTAAAGTATCCTATTATTTTATTATTGTCTATTTCTCCTTTCTCCTGTTATATATTTTCATGCTTTATGTTTGATGCATATATACTTACAATTGTGGTAACCTCCTGATGAACTGACCACTTTATTATAAAATGACCTTTGTCCATTTTTACAGTTTTTGATTTAAATGTCTATTTTGTCTGATGTGAGTATGCCTGTCCTTGCTCTCTTTTGATTTCCATTTGCATGGAATATCTTCTTCTATCTTTTCAATTTTGGTCTTTGTGTGTTCTTACCAGTCAAGTGAGTCATTTATAGGCAGCTTATGGTTGGATTTTCTTTTTACATCCATTCATCCACTCCGTGTCTTTTATTTGGAGAACTTAATCTATTTAAATTTAAGAAAACTATGGATAGGTAAGAACTTACTATTGCCATTTTGATAATTGTTTTCTGGTTGTTTTTCAAATCTTTTGTTTCTTTTTTCCTCTCTTGTCTTCTTTTCATGATATTCTACAGTGGTATACTTTGAATTTTTGTCCTTATTTTTTGTGTATCTAATGTACGTTTTTGCTTTCTGGTTGCTAGAAGGGTTACTAAAAATCTCATAGTGTATGTGATTATAACAGGCTATTTTAATTGGTAACAACTTAACTTTGAATTTGACTATATACCTATCTTTACCAGTGAATTTTATACTTTTATATGTTTTCATGTTAATTAGCAGTTTTTCATTGGAACTTGAAGAATTCCCTATATTATTTCTTGTAAGGCAGGCCTAACGGTGATAATCTCCCTTAGCTTTTGTTTGTCCAGGAAAGTCTTTATCTTTCCTTCATGTTTGGAGGAAAACTTTGCCAGGTGAAGTGTTGTATTCTAGGTTGACAGATTCTTTCTTTCAGTACTTCAAATTTATCATCCTCTTCTCCCTGACATGTAAGGTTTCTGTTGAGAAATATACTGATAGTCTTATGGAGGTTCCCTTGTGCATATAAGCCTCTATTCTCTTGCTGTTTTCATAATTTCATCTTTTACTTTGAGTTTGATTATAATACACATTGTTAAAGTCTTCTTTGGATTGAAACTGCTCATTAGAGGAATGCAAGTCAAAACCACAATTAGATACCATCTCATACCAATTAGAAGGGCAATGATTAAAAAGTCAGGAAACAACAGATGCTGGAGAGGATGTGGAGAAATAGGAATGCTTTTACACTGTTGGTGGGAGTGTAAATTAGTTCAACCATTGTGGAAGACAGTGTGGCAATTCCTCAAGGATCTAGAACCAGAAATGCCATTTGACCCAGCAATCCCATTACTGGATATATACCCAAAGGATTACAAATCATTCTACTATAAAGACACATGCACACATAGGTTTACTGTGGCACTATTCACAATAGCAAAGACTTGGAAACGACCCAAATGCCCATCAGTGATAGACCAGATAAAGAAAATGTGGTACATATACACCATGGAACACTATGCAGCCATAAAAATGGATGCGTTCATGTCCATTGCAGGGACATGGATGAAGCCAGAAACTATCATTCTCAGCAAACTAACACAGGAACAGAAAACACCACATGTTCTCACTCATAAGTGGGAGTTGAACAATGAGAACACATGGACTCAGGGAGGGGAGCATCACACACTGGAGTCTGTTGGGGGATGGGAGGGCTTGAGGAGGGAGAACATTAGTAGAAATACCTAATGTAGATGACAGGTTGATAGGTGTAGGAAACCACCATGGCATGTGTATACCTATGTAACAAACCCACATATTCTGCACGTGTATCCCAGAACTTAAAGTATAATTTTAAAAAAATAAAAAAATTTTAAAAAAGAAGTAGCACTGAATCTGTAAATTGTTTTGGACAGTATGGCCATTTTAATGATATTGATTCTTCCTATCCATGAGCTTGGGATGTTTTTCCATTTGTTTGTATTTTCTTTGATTTTTTTGAGCAGTGTTTTATAATTCTCATTGTAGAGACCTTTCATCTCCCGACTGGCTGTATTCCTAGGGGTTTTTTTGTGTGTATGTGTACGGCAATTATGAATGGAATTGCCTTCCTGATTTGGCTCTCAACTCGGCTGTTGTTGGTGTATAGGAGTGTTAGTGAGTTTTGTACATTGATTCTGGATACTGAAACTTTCCTGCAGTTGTTTATCAGCTTAAGGAGCTCTCTGTCCTAGACTATGGGGTTTTCTAGATATAGAATCATGTCATCTGCAAAGAGGGATAGTTTGACTTCCTCTCTTCCTATTTGGATGTCCCTTATTTCCTTCTCTTTCCGATTGTTCTGGCTAGGACTTCCAATACTATGTTAAAGAGGAGTGGTGAGAGAGGGTAATCTTGTCTTGTGCTAGATTTCAAGGGGACTGCTTCCAACTTTTGCCCATTCAGTATGATGTTGGCTATGGGTTTGCCATAGATGGCTTTTATTATTTTGAGGTACATTCCTTCAATACCTAGTTTATTGAGTTTTTAACAAGAAGCGATGTTGAATTTGATCAAAAGCCTTTTCTCCATCTATTGAGATAATCATGTGGTTTTTGTCTTTAGTTATGTTTGTGTGATGAATCACATTTGTTGAATTGTTCAACATACTCAAATCAATAAATGTGCATCCCGGGGATGAAGCCTATCTGTTTACAGTGGAGTAGCTCTTTGATGTACTGCTGGATTTGGCTGTGTATCCATCTGCTCCTGGGCTTTTTTTTTTTTTTTGTAAACTATTTATTACAGATTTAATTTTGGAGCTCATTATTGGTCTGTTTGAGAATCAATTTCTTCCTGCTTCAGTCTTGAGAGGGTGTATATGTCCAAGAATTTATCCATCTCACTAGGTTTTCTAGTTTGTGTAAATAAATTTTCTACCCCTTTATATTTTTCTCTTGTTCCCTTTGGACTCTCATTAATGTGTATACTAGTTTGCTTTGTGATGTCCCATAAATCTCAAAGTATTTTTTTTCACTAATTTTTATTCTTTTTGTTCTTCTGACTGGATAATTTGAAATGGATTATCTGTCTTCAAGTTTGCTTATTCTTTCTACTACTTCATTGTGCTGTTTCGATCTCCTTAATTTTTCAGTAGAGTCATTTTATTCTTCAGCTCTAGAATTTCTGCCCTTTTATGATTTATACCTCTCTTGAATTTCTAGTTTTGTTAATACATAACTTTCCTGATTTTATTAACTGTGTTTTTTGTTGTTGTTGTCTTGTAGCTCACTGAGTTTTTAAAAGACAATTATTTTGACCTCTTTGTCAGGCAATTCATACCCACATTTCTTTGGAGTCAGCCATTCAGCTGTTTTGTTCCTTTCATGGTGTCATGTTTCCTTGATTTTTTTTATGTTCCCAGAAGCTTTGTGTTACCGTCTTCCTTTCATGTTTCTTGAAGACTTTCATTGCTGCAGTTGAAGGAGCAATCACATCCTCCAGTCTAGCTAACTAGTTTATAAAACAAACAAAGAAAGAAACAAAAAAACCACAAAACTTTTATCAGTCAGCCTGGCTAGAGATTCTGGGGGTCTCTCAGGCCTTTTTTTTTTTTCAGACAGAGTCTCACTCTGTTGCCCAGGCTGGAGTGCAGTGGCACGATCCTGGCTCACTGAAAGCTCCACCTCCTGGGTTCAAGCAAGTCTCCTGCCTCAGCCTCCCTAGTAGCTGGGACTACAGGCGCGTGCCACCCCCCACCCCCCGCCCCCAGCTAATTTTTGTATTTTTAATAGAGATGGAGTTTCACCATGTTGACTAGAATAGTCTCAATCTCTTGACCTCATATTTCCACCCGCCACGACCTCCCAAAGTGCTGGGATTACAGGCATGAGCCACTACGCCCGGCCTCTCAGACCTTTCTATGAATGTGCCTTTCCCATTTCTCTTGTTCCTTCGCAGTGGTGGTGGTGGTGGGGCGGGGTGCGGGGTGAGGGAGGTGTCTTAGAACTGTATGCTTTCTCAGTATCACAAAGTAGGTTGGACTCTGAGAGCCTTTTGTTTATTTTCCTTAGGGCAGTGAGGGGAAGGTTCCTGGCTGTGCACTTTCTCCTGATCCACCAGAGCTGCCTGCTAAAGTATGTGTCCTATGTGTGGAAGCTCACATGCAATCTGTGGTAGTTCATGTGTACTCTCCATGGGGGGAGTACATACATGTTGATGTCTATGGTGTGCTCAGGATGCCAGCCACAGCAAGTGGTGCATGCGGAGTGCTGGGGATATATGTCAGCTTGTTGGGTGTTCACAGTTGAGACACCCTATGAGACTCGCGTTTGGAGATCCGGGCAGAGTCTTCACCCCAGCCAGTAGGATCTGCAGCTTGTTGAGATTTGTGTGCCAGTTGCCACGATGCCTCTCTTCTTGTCCCTGCTCCTAGCTGCCCCCAGATGTTTTTGCTCTGCGTATTCCCTGTGTTTTGGGTGGGGTGAAACAGAAGTGAGCCTCCTGGATAGCATCCCAGAAGACTGGGGAAGCCAGGTGCTCATTTCGATCTCCATTTTTCTCGTTAGGAGAAATCACAGGCTGAGTGAATCTCTTAGCATTGAGCTGTGCTGCACTTGGGCAGGGGTAATATGGGTAAAGTGAAGCTATTCTTACTCCCCTTAGTGTATTTATTCTTCAGGTTTTTTTTCACTTCATTGAGGTGCTGGAACCTTTTAACTAAATGACTGGGCTACCATAAAAGCATTGCTATCATGTGTAGTTGTTAAAATCAGTGTTTCTGGGTGGGGGTTGGGGGTGGAGGGAGAGTTGAAGGCTGAAACTTCCCATTCTATCATCTTGACATCCCAAATAGGACCTTCACTGCAAGAAATTTGTTTCTATGTTTCTTTTTATAATTCGTATTGCTTATCTTTTAAACATTTAATTCAACAATCATCTCTCTGTTCTCTGCGTCTTAAGTGGCCTTCCCCAGTTACTTTCTATCATGCCATATAGTTTATTTACTTTGCAGCATATGTGACAATGAAAATTATTTTGTGTTTTCATTGCTGTTTATTTCTTCATTATTTATTTCTGCCATTGTAATAAGGTCTTAGAAATTTTATCTATATTGTTATTTTTGTAGCCTCTAGAATAATACATGGCCCAGAGTAGGTGCTCTCTGAATAATTATTGAATAAATAATTTTTTCAAAGGATTCTAAAGTTTTCTTCAAAGCTCCAAAAAGTTCTAATTAGGCTATTATTTTGCTGAAATAAAATCTAATTTCTCAAATATTAGCATTTGTAATAAAAATGATTTATTCTTCAGCTTTATGTTTTGATTATATATGTGGCATAGCCAATTATATTTTATTGCAAGTCTAAAGCAGTTCTGTTATATCCTAGATCAAATAGGCTTTATGAGCCTTCCAGGGAGCTTAAACTGTATTTATTACATAGTTTCTGCATGAAAATATGATTTTGTGATTGAAGTAACAATAATTTTTACTTTCCAACAAACTTTTACTTTGTTTACTTTTTTTGTTAAAAAAGAAGTTATTTTTACATTGATAACAGTCTACCTTTGAGTTCCGAGCAAGCATTAAACCTTTGGGTTATAAACCACGTTTCCATTAAAAGCACACTAATATTCATGCAACAACTATACTAAGTCTTTTTTTCAGAAGTGAGTAGGAATGTAAATGTCAAATTGGTAACTATAGAAGTATATATGAAACAGATAAGGTATCTGATATATAACTTCTGCCTTTGTTAGGTATTTGTTTCTGCTGTGGCCATTGGATTTGAGTGCAGTACCCCACGGTATTGGATAGTCATTAAGACAGTGGGTCTATTTAAAAACACCATTGAATAAGAAAATACTTATTGGTGCACATTTGCCTATTGTTTAGAAAAAAGTTAGAATCTGTTGCATCCCACTCACTTTCTTAAAGTTCACCTGAGAGATAAATATAGAAAAGGCATTATCGTCTACAACAAAATGTTTTGTTTTTATTATGTATTCATATTTTTCTTTGATATTTATTTAACTTCTTTTTGTGAGATTAATGGAGGCCATATTCTTTACTATTTAGCCAAACTATTTTTTTAATTCCTTAAATAATTATTTTATTTCATTTAAGAGGTTTAATATTTTTTTTTAATGAATAGGACTTTTAACATATTTTTCCGGCCAGGAGTTAATATATAATTTACTGAAACATGAATAATATCCAAATTTCTGTGTTTATAGTCAGGAGCTCAAAGTGTTACTCCAATAGAAAATTATACATATTTGGTAGCTCTTATGGAATAATTAAAAATACTTCTATGCCCATATATCAGCAAAACTATTTATACATGTTTCTCTTAAACGAATTTTATTTTCTCTGAAGTTTAGAAAAACAATTTCATCCTTAAAAATGTTGGAAAAGAAAGAAAATGAGTTAAAATGTGTTCTGATATTTGAATGTTGCAAACTAAGATATGTGTGTGTGTTTGTATATTCTTTATATGCTTGAAATACAGTTTTTCTCTTCCCAGGCTAACGTTAGGCATAAAAAACTTCCCATAACAGGCTGCACTGGTCAATGTGTCCCTGGAAGAAGGTATTTTGTATCTCAGAGGTAGCATAAGCAGCATTAGATGTGGTGTTGTCATGGTAACTGCTCTCTTTTTTTTAATTGAATGGCATAGTAAGTAGTCTTATAAAACCCACCAACCCATAACTTGCTGGTGCCCCAAGGCAGTTTTAACTTAAGCACCTTCTCTTTGTCTTTATATTTTTAATCTAAGGGATTCAGGTGTTTGACTATACCAGTTTTATGAGTCTAATGTGCTTTGGAACTTAAATCCTTGGTTTCTTGACCATAGATTATTTCTAAATAGGAGCTCAATGCAGTTATAATATCAAGGAAAGAATACAAAATTTCCAGTGCAAAAAGAAGAAAAGCAAACTTGTACATAAGGCCATGTCTATAACACACAAACTGAGTAAGATGCTAATATTTGATCATCTGATTTCACCAGAACCTAGCTACACATGGCAAAGCGCAAATAAATCATTCTAGAAATGAGAGCCACAAAAACACTGTGCTAAAATATGTCTTGGGCAACCAGTACAAATAGCTTAGTTTAAATATAAATTCTCCTGGGATGCAAGAGTCCTTTGTATTTTTTTGTTTGGACTCAAGACACACCTCTTAAAATATCTATACCCTGCTGCAAAGATATTGCATGGAGTCAAATAAAATGTATTGTAACTTCCTCTTCACCTACTTTGCTTCCTAGAGACACTAATTCTTTTGATTATTTTGCTAGTCATTTATGTTTAAACTGTTAATAAATCTATTTAAATTAAAAATTCAATATATAAGAATTGATAATGCTCTGTAGGAAAATAGGGCTCTTATAATATGTCTATTTGTGGAAAAGAGGGCATTGCAATATTGATGAAAAGATTATTCCAACAGTATTAATTTAGTGTCAATAAATATTATCTTCCTACTGAGTAGCATTGTCATTTTCCAAAAGACTGTGTGGGTAAGTACAATTAGAAATAACTGTAAGTTTATAATGGGTACTAACGATTAAGCATACCAAAGAAACCCAAGTTGAGAGTTTAGAATTTACTTTGTCCAGCTTCCTGAAAACATGCTTTATCTACTCTTTTAGTGCTTCTAATTTTTTTTTTAAGAGAGGGTCTCACTCTGTCACCCAGGCCAGAGTGCAGGGGTGCAGTCATAGCTCACTGCAGCCTCAAACTCCCAGGCTCAGGTGATATGCCCACCTCAACCTCCCAAGTAGCTGGAACCATAGGTGTGTGACACTATGGTTGGCTAATTTTTGTTATTTTTTGTAGAGACAGGATCTCCCTATATTACCTAGGCTGGTATAGAACTCCTGGGCTAAAGTGATCCACCCACCTCGACCTCAGAAAGTGGCTTATAAATTTTGAGGCAACTCAAATATAGATGATTGTTTTCTCAAATTTGCTAGCATCTTTTTATAAGGTGAATAATTTAATTTACATATAGACAATTAATACAGACCATAGTAGAGTGGGAAACTATGACAGCTTACTCTTTGCAGGAAATTCCTCTCCCTAAGTCAGAAAAAGCCCACAGGTAATAAGGGTATTGGGACAAGGAGTTAAGTATGATGATGAAATGTATCCACACTATTTTTTTGGAAGAATCACATCTCATTGAAATCAGAGTAAAGAGAACTCCAGAGGAGAGATGTTGGGAGACACTTCTCCATGGGTATCTTTTGTTCCTGCTTTCTTGCTTAATACGCAAAGAATTCAAGGCCCTCATGACTCTTACCTGGTCATTTTTCAGTGTTGTGTTTGTAGCAAGCAACCTTGAGGGATAAGATAATGTGTTCCTCTGGAACAAAGAGCAGGTTTGCTTACTGCTTGCTATAAAACAGCAGGTTTCCAATCTAAGCATTCCTTGGCTGTAAGACAAAGTCACTGCATCAACCTGGGCTCTATGCATCACCCCTATGGAATATGGGGATCAAGGGGGAACTGATGCAAAGATGCTGGTGCTTGTGTTGCTTGCTTTGCCATGATTAATAAAGTCCTTTGTCTCAGATTCAGGAGTCTTGTGTCTTCTACTAGCATTCATGAAGCAGTAGCAGCCTTACTTATTAGCTTAGAAGTAGGGCAAAATCCCTGACCAGATAGGAGAAAGCTGCATTAACTTACTCCATCATCCTTTTGGGGATGGAATTAATGGACCACCAAAACTGCAATCTGATTCTTGCCAGAAAAGAGAGCCATGATTTAATGAATCTAAATCTGAAGCCATTACCTTGGTAGATGTTCCACGAACAAGTGAAATGTTTTTTAGAAGCACATTCAAAAGTTGTGGGAGTGGGGGAGGGATAGTTTACTCAGAGGTATGTATTGTTAGTCCTTTAAATAAGATGAGGGTTTTTGTTTCCCTCCCAGTAGCAGAAAACTTTTAAACTAACATTATTCTGAACATTTGCAATAAAATTTTGCACCTTTGACCACTTATGTATTTACATGGTATAAAGTAATTTTGAATCCATTATAAGCAGAATCTTGGCATGATCTACAGACTTCTAGCAAAAGTGGCACTTGGGTCCTAATACTGACCTAATAAATAACTGAGTTGTTGGGCAAATCAGTTATCAAGTGAAAATGTCAAATCTATCTCTTCACAGATACCTGCTTGGGCGTAACTATTTGTATTCAACTGGTAACAGCCTAACTACACTTTTGATCCTATGGGAATAGACAGTCTGGAATGTGGTGATACTCTGTAGCTATCAAATCTGCAGGTGAGAGAAATAATATTTATGAAAATAATCTGAAGAACATGCAGTCTATCTATTTCTCTAAACAGTTATTTCTCAACCTTTTGCTTTTTAAATTGGTCCCTTATGGAGCCTTTTTAGGCATTTTTCTCCTTATCACCTTCCTGCTCCTAGAGAAACTTGAATATCAGAGATAATTGGTGTATATATTTATGTACTGTGGCCCTTTAGAAGTCTACAAGCTATTTTAAGATCTAAGATTTTCTTGCCTCCTAAGAATAAATAATCATCTGCTTTTGGATGGTATTGCCCATGTTGAGAATTCATGCTCCAAGCACTAGGAAATCTATCCCTGGACTGATAGAATATTTCTCTGCCTACACTCCATTATATTGACTCCCAACAATTGCTTTTTTGCTTAACTGTCCTGTACTTTGGATTAATATGTATATTTAGTAATGCTGTAAGAAACAACACCAATAAACTACTGTAAGGCTACAGATAAATTGCTAATTGGAGGCAACATAGCATAGTGATTACAAGTTCTATCTGACTACTTAAATTTAATCTTGACATTACCACTTACTAGCTATGCAACATTGGACCTATTATATATCATCTCTCTAAGTCTCAATTTGCTCATGTGTAAAATGAGAATAATAATAGTACTCATACCACAGGATGATAAGAATTAAGGATAAAACAAACATAAACTGCCTGACCCAGAATAAATGTTCAGCAATATTAGCTCTTAGATATACATACAGTAATGCAGGGTGCTCTCCACAAATATTCTAAATGGAATGTTTTTTAGCCAGGACCATTGGCTTATATCTGTAATCTCATTGTTTTAGGAGGCTGACGTGGGAGGATCACTTGATACCAGAAGTTTGAGACCAGCCTGAGCAACATAGTAAGATCCTGTCTCTCCAAAAAAAATTAAAAAAAAAAAAAGAAAAGCTTAGAACTTAGCCTGGTGTGGTGGGGTGTATATACTGCCTGAAGTCCCAGCTATTCAAGAGGCTGAGTTGGGTGGATTGCTTGAGCCCAGGAGATCGAGGCTACAAGGCTACAGTGAGCCATGATCACACCACTGGACTCCGGCCTGGATAATAGAGCAAGGCCCCATTTCAAATAAAACAAAAAACAAAAAAACAAAAAACAAACAAACAAACAAAAACAGAAAACAAACAAAAAAACTCCAAAATCAAAAAGAATGTTTTTACTTGTCATACTGAGTATGTTCACACTGGTCATATATAGTTGAGTAATGGATTTTATCTGAGGAACACTAGAAATAGACATTGAGGCTAGTGATATATCAATTTTCTTTCTTTGTACCATCTGAAAGTTTTAAGTCCAATTTGTCTCCTTCCGTTAGCAAGTATATAGTAATTCATAGCATATATATTTACTCCTGATATCTAATTATGTCCTTACTCTCATTTCCGTTTCTTGTTTACCATGGATATACAGGCCTGGATTTGAGTCCTTCATTCATTATTCATCAACTGGTTAATCTTGGTTGTGTTTTCAAGCCTCCTTAACATCCCACTTATATAAAATAGGGTCAATAGTAGGACCTAATTAATAGGATTGTTTTGAGGAAAGTATACAATACCTAACAAGTAATAAGAATTCAATATATGCTAGTTACTTTTACTATTTATGTTATTTTGCCATATTTTGAAAATCTGTGTAAACCACTGTAAATATTTTTCTGTAAAAAAATGAATAAATAAAATACACTTAGAATGTTGCCATGACAGCAGTGTCTTCTCCACCAGGGTTTGGGGTTTCAGGTATTTTCACACTATTACTTAAGCCTTCTTGACTAGGAAAGGAGCAATGAAATTGACTCAGCACCACTCTGGTCATCATTGTAGACTCATCTTCAAGTCCCTAGTTGGGACACTGGCTTATGGTCTGTGGATGAATGAGAATGAGAATTTTACCAGTATGATGACTGCTTTAGTAGGGCAAGCCCTGGAACTAAATTTAGATCTTTAGACACTTTCCTTGAAGGTCAATGAAGCTTTGCTCATGATGCTAAGCAAAGTAACTTGTACATCCTCATGCCTGTCTCACATCTGCTAATAAAAATAGTTGTCTTTTTTAGTAGCTGACATCTAGGGCTTGTACTAACATATTTAAAAATCCTCAGCCTAGATGAAAGTTCTAGCTTCTTTATTTCACTTCTGTGGCCTTGAGCAGGTTATTTTATCTCCTAGGTTTGTCTTCCATAAAATGGAGATAATATTCAGACACGCTGTTGAGAAGGAAGTGAACTTATATATAAATATGTAAAGCTTGTGCCATGCCTATTGTAGATACTTTGTCAATGTAAATTTGATTCATTTCCCTTTTCTTGGTAGGGGGATCAGGGTTTTCAGGTTGATTCTCAGGTTAAGAATAGAAAAAGTAAAGCATTTCTTACCTTAAGTCCCTTATACTGCTGATTTAGCCTAGTAAAAATAGACCTCAATACAAAGTGCAAGGGCAGAATCCTCTCACCACAATAAGGAATTTCTTGCTTTTCTCTTTTCAGAGGAGTTTGGCTGCGCATGGATGAAATTAATGGGGGTAGATATGAATGGAGGAAGGGGAAGGGGATGTTTAATAGTTTTTCTCCTCCTTTAGTGTTGGTGTCATGGGGAATGCAATTTCTGAGACCCTGTGTGATAGTCATAATTCTAAAATGATTCTCAAGGACCCATTCTTGTATAATTTCCTCCCTTTAACTGTAAGAGGAACGCTTGAATATGAAAGGACATCACTCTGGTTAAGTTACACAGCAAAGATCTTGCAGATGTAATTTGGGATGCTAATGAGTTGACTCTGAGTTAACCAAAAGGGAGATGATTTGGATAGGCCCAACCGAATCACAGGAGCCCCTTAAATCTGGGTCTAGAGGACAAAGACAAAGTTAAAGACTTGAAATATGACAGGATTTGACTTGGCACAACAACTGCAATAGAAAGGGGGCCATATGGTAAGGGTGGCCTCTAGGAGCTGAGAGCAGCCCCACGCTGACAGCTAGCAAAGTAACAAAGACCTCAGTTTTATAACTGCAAGAAGCTGAATTCTGCCAAAAATGAGAATGAATTTGGAAGTCAGTTTTTCTCCAGAGTCTCCAGCCAAGAACTCAGTCTGGTTGACACCATCATTTCAGACTTATGAGACCCTCAGCAGAGAAACCAGTCTTGCCATGTCCAGACTTCCGACCTATGGAAACTGTGAGATAATAAATTTGTGCTGTTTTAATTTGCTGGGTTTGTGGTAATTTATTGCACAGAAACAGAAAACGAATGTGCCCTGGTGCATTATATATTTACTCCTGACAATACAATAGGTTTTCTATTAAATAAATAAATATGGCAAAAAACATAAATAGTAAAAGTAACTAGCATTTATTGAATTCTTATTACTTGTTAGGTACTGTGTACTTTCCTCAAAACAATCCTATTTATTACGTCCTACTATTGACCCTATTTTATATAAGTGGGATGTTAAGGAGACTTAAGAACTCAACTAAGATTAACCAGTTCATGAGTAATGAATGAAGGACTCAAATCCAGGTCTGTACATCTATGCTAAATAAGAAAGGGAAATGAAAGTAAGCACATAATTAGATATCAGGAGGAAATATATATGCTATGAGTAAATAGTTTTTATCATATTTATTATATTTTTTAATAGTTTTTCTATTAAAAGAACCATGATATAGTGAGTTTTGCTTGTGCTTTAAGTCTTACCCTCAATTACTAAGCATATAATAACTTACAGAGAAGCCCAAGGCAGCACCTGGGAAGAGCCTGAAACTCGTTCCACTTATTTGAGCAATAGCTTCATCACTATTAGACATTATCCTCTTGAGCTACCAGCCCTTCAGATTTAGCAACTTTATCCTACACACAGCTTGGGAATGAGGTCATGGTAGCTCCTCACTGGCGTGGGCCCTAATTCATGATTCAAACATATCAGGCTTTTCTGCAGTAGTCAGTTCAAAAGTTTGATTCTGTATGATTCATAACATGCTCATTTATTTCTTTTGTGCCTCTTAATGTTCTTATTCCTTCATTATTATTATTTGAATCCTCCTAGATTCCAAAGTCCTGGGATGACGAGACCTTTTTCTTCCTTTTGATCTTCTACAGTACTTATTATTGTTTGCAAACTAGATAGTCAAAGATTGATTAAAAGAACCATGATATAATAAGTTTTGCTTGTGCATTAAGTCCTGCTCTCAATTAGTAAGAATTTTCTGATCTAGCATTCACCTGAAAGATAGAAAGGAGATGGAATCTTATTAATAATAAACCACCAGAACAGAGTCAAATGATGCAATAAGAGTGGAAGCTCTTCTTTCTGGCAGAGAAGAGGAAGTCCATATGCTCAGAACTGTCAAGCAGTGAGAGCAGAAATGGGCTACGGTAATTATCAAGGAATTAATTCACATACTCTCTATGAAACAACTGAGCTACTAATGTCTTGGCACCCCAGACACACTTCCCCATGTGAATCATAGCCATTTCTATCCTGTGATACAAGCAGAGAGCTGCCATTAAGGAAATGCAACAGTTTGCCAGAGGAGAACTAGAAATACAGGTGCTGATACACGAAAAAGTAGAGCAGAGACTAATGTAAACCGTCCAACAGACCAGATATTTTAAAAGGAAGGCAGATCTGACCAAGAGGGGAAAACGATAATATGTTCCCAGAGTAATGGATGACATCACACACCAGAGTAAGTCCATCCATATTGGCTGGACCCTAAACCAACTGGCTGGATCCTTTTGATACATACTAAAATCAGTCATGCTACAATGCACACTTTACCCATGTAGACAAAGCCTGCAGTCATCCCACTATTTCAAGGGAGAATAATAGAAAAACAGACCACAAGTTGCAGAGGCAAACCACATCAGTGACTTGCTAATGTAAGTTCAACTGATATTAGGTTCCAAACTGGAAGCCAGCCATGGTGGTTCATATCTGTAATCCAAGCACTTTGGGGGGCCAAGGGAGGAGGATCGCTTGAGTGCGCATGAGTTCAAGACCAGCCTGGGCAAAATAGCAAGACCCCGTCTATAAAAGTTTTTGGGTTTTGTTGTTGTTGTTTTTGTTTTTAAATTAGTCAGGTATGGCGGCACACACTTGTAGTCCTAACTACTTGGGAAGCTGAGATGGAATGGTCACTTGAGCCCAGGAGTTTGAGGCTGCAGGGAGCTATGATCAGTCCACTGTACCGCAGCCTGGGTGACATTCCAGCTTGTCTCTAAAAATTAAAATAAAAAACTCTTCTACACCATGTACTGTGTGCTATTCATTGTAAGTGAATACTAAAAGATGGGAGCTATTTGTGAATTTTGGAACTAAGAAGGCCTAACAGATGCAGATGGAGTCACAGTATGAGCTCAAGTACAAAGATGGAAAGAGCATGGCGCATTGGAGACAGACTCATCCACTATATCCAAATTACTTAGTGGTTCATGAACAACTGTGAGTGGATAATCAAGAATCACCAGATACATGCGTAGAAGCAGCAACAAGGGGCCTTATAAAAAGAAACTTGATTCTGGAAAGAAATAGATAATTCAGGAAGAAAACTTAAACATGATCATTTTGGTATTCTCAGAGAGATCTAAGAAGCCATTATATCCAGAATTGAATAAGATAAAATAACTAGAACTGGTCCTTAGAAATGCGTATGATTGTCAAAATAAAATACTGGATAGGATAACTGAATAACAACTTGGACACAAATTGTTAAAGTTGGTGATACAAAATATTCATAAATATCTCTCTACATATATATAGAACATAAAGAAAAAGACAAAAAAGTTTTTTAAATGGGTGAAAATATTGAGCTATGAATAATATTTATTAAAATATATCAATCAAAGTGTTCACAAAAAAAGTAAAACACATTATTGAAGATGCAACAGGAAAATTTCTTTGGGCAGAGTAAAGATTCACATCTCCAGATTTGAAAGGAGCTGTAAAGTATCTGTTTATTTCTTTACTCAACAATTATTTGAGCTTAGTATTATTCAGAATTTTGTGGTTATCAAAGTATCAAAAAGGGCTGGGCGCAGTGGTTCCCACCTGTAATCCCAGCCCATTGGGAGGTCAAGGCGGGCAGATCATGAGGTGAAGAGATCAAGGCCATTCAGATCAACATAGTGAAACCCCGTCTCTACTAAAAATTCAAAACTTAGCACGGTGGTGCGCACCTGTAGTTGCACGCAGCTACTCGGGAGGCTGAGGCAGGAGAATCACTTGAACCCTGGAGGCGGAGGTTGCAGTGAGCTGAGATTGCACCACTGCACCCCAGCCTGGTGACTTCATGACAGAAGGAGACTCCATCTCAAAAAAAAAAAAAAAAAAAAGAAAAAGAAAAAAAGGAAAAGGAATTGTGTGAAAAATACATGATAGGCAGTGTTTTAAAATACCCCCCAGGAATCCCACCCACTGTGTACATGCCCTATGGCATCTCTTCTTCTTAAATATAGGGAGAGACCCCTGATTCTGATAGATGTCATTCCCATACTAGGTTACGTTATGTGGCAAAGATGAGGAATGTTTTCAGATAGAATTAATGTCCCCAGTCAGTTGACTGTTAATCAAAAGGGAGATTATTCTAGGTGTGCCTGACCTCATCAAGCAAGTCCTTTAAAAAGGCTCCCTGGACTAGAGACAGGAAGAAGAGATTCTCTTTCTATGGCTGTCTTTGAAAAAGCAAGCTTCCATAAATTCTACAGCTTCAAGGAAGTGAATTCTGCCAGAAACGTGAGGAAGTGCGGAAGTCGACGCTTCCCTAGCCAGTTGAGAATGTAGCTTAGTAAACACCTTGATTTTAACCTTGAGAGACTCTGTGCTGTGGATTCAGCTGGCCTTTCCTGTGACCTTCACAAACTGTGCTATAATAAATGAGTATTATTTTAAAGTTACATTTGTGGTAATTTGTTAAGCTGCAGTAGAAATCTAATGTATCTACATAAATTATGGTGAAACTTCAGAACACTGTGTGTAAAAAAATTTCTTACAGCTTTCAAATAAAATTTTAAAAGTTATAAAACTCAAAATAACTTTAAACTTTTCATTAACAACACCATATTCTAGAAAACAATGCAACAACTCTCTCCATGTTCTGACAGAAAATGATTTGGAGCCAAACAATTAATAAAGTCAGAGTGAAATAAAGACATTTTCTGACATGTAGACTTTGGAAGTTCACTGTCCATACGGCATGATTCTGAGAAAGTGATAGAATATTTTTTAAAGAATGAATTTGACTTTCACTCTTAAGATAATCTCCTTGCAGGGGCACATATGAATATGTGCCAGATATCTCACTTGGATCTGGATGACATATTTGCAATATCTTAGTATTTTAAATGCTGTTTATTGTTTTTTACATTTTTTACTGAGGTAGAATATATGTGGTCAAATGAGTATCAAGTTCACTAATCTTTAGGAGGTTTGATCAAGTTTTAAAGATGTATACACCTAAGTAAACACTACTAAGATGAAAATATATAACATTTCCAGCACCCAAAAGTAGTCTTTATGCCCCTTTCTAGTCATACCCTTCCATTCTCAAAATAGTAATCACCATTCACACTTCTTTCTTCATTCATTAGTTTTGCCAGTTCTTAAACTTCATCCAAATGTAATCCAATGGTGTGTATTATTTTGTGTCTAATTTCTGCCATGGTGAGAGTCATCCTTGTCATTATGTTTACCAGTTGTTCATTCTCTTTTCATTGCTGTGTAGTATTTCTTTACATGCTATAATTTAGCCATTTTTGTTGTTGGACATTGGACTTGGTTTTGGTTCTTGGTTGTCATAAATGAGTCTGTTATGTACATCTTTCCACAATACTTTGGTGGATGTGTGCACTCATTTGTGGATGGGAAAATACCTAGGAATGGGATTGCTAGGACATAGGGTAGTAGATATTTTTATTGTTTTTAACATTTACACTCAATTTACAGAGGAAATATTGAAGGCTTATGTATAGTTATAAGCTAATAAAAATAATAAAATTATTGCCAATTTGAAAGCAATGTTAAGACTGAACAATAAGATCTATAGGGAAAGAAATAAAATTTCAGTTTATTTCTTTACATCCACTAAGCTGTAATTAGGGTAAACTCTCAAAAACCTTATTCTGATCATGATTTGATCAGAATTCAGTGACTTTTCCTCGATCTTAGGATAAAGGCGAAACTCCTTTATAAATGCTGCAAAGTTCCAAATGGCCGGTCGATATTTATCTTTTCTTTTTTATGTCTCTGCAGTTCTTGACTTTCTCCACTTGAGTCCCACTGACACTCATCATTACTTCTCCGCCACAGGGTCTTTGCACAAGCTGTTCCTCTGCTTAGAAAGCTTTTGCTACAATTTTCCACATAGTTAAATCCTACTCATTGGTCAAATTTCTTATCAAGGGTGGTCTCTTCTGAGAAACTATCCCTGACCTCCTTAATATAAATTCTCATGACTTATCTCATAATGATTTTATTTTGGGCCATACTTATAATTTATTTTGTTTTGTTATTATTGATCACCCTTTTCATTAAGTGGTGATTTTCACTATGGCAGGATTTATGTCTGTTTTTACTCATTTTATTGCTAGAATCCAGTGCAGCATTTGATCCATGTGGACACTCAATATTATTGAGCAGAAGAAAGAATCTTGTATGATTTTCAATGTCGAAATCTCAAAATTGAAGGAGTAATATCATTTAAAATTACGAAGGCAACCACTTGAAAAACTGAAAATAGTGTAAATCAGAATGAAAATAGGAGAAGACTCTAGTAAGGGAACTAAATTTCTCTTCTTTGTAGAATGGAGTCTGTATAAGCTATCTAAAGCCCAGTACTTATAGTGACAAACACTAGAACTAAAATTAGAAATATTTAAATGTAATTGTCTCTGGGAAATGAGACTGAGGCTGAGGAATGGAGACTGGGAAGGTGAATTTCTAAGTTTTACCCTTATTTTTAATTTATTTTGTTACATTTATTATAATATATATCAGAAAGATGAAACTCAAGGTCACAATACACGCCCAGCTTTAGAAAACTCTGGAAGACTGGGAGACCTAATTTGCATATCTGCCCCTGTGCCACAGATTGGGCATAAGGTATGGCACATGTAAATAGTTATTTGAGATTGCTGACAAAATTACTGGATATATGATAAGCTCAAGGCTTTTGGGATAAAGTTATGCCAATGGGAGCCACAAACTCATTTGAAGACTATCAACGGTAACAATATATTTTGGGAACTGACTTGTAAAAGGTTGAAGTTCACTGGAATTAGTTCAAGCAGTCAGGAATTAGTACAAAATTTTAACATCCTGGGTGGTTTCTGCATTTGCTCCCACTTTAGTCACAGCACAGGTGGTAGCAATACCAAACCAAATTGATCACATACAATGACAGAGTATGATAGAGGGGAACAAAATGTTAATCACTATATAGGTTTCAGATATAAGATCTCAAGAGCTGAACTGGAGCAAATATTTCTAACCTAATTGATGAATTCAAGCTAAGGATTAGTACTATCAGGAGAAAATTTAGTAGTAGGATGTGGGGACTTGGGGTCAGGATGATCCACATTAATTCTGTACTCCCTCGGTGACTCTGTTTAGAAACCAGGACCTTGCCTTCTGGGCTGTATCACTGAACATTTCCAGTATGTAGCCTGTCCTCCAAGTTCCAGCACAAAGCTAATTCCTTTTTTGAAGCCTTTCTGTTGCCCATAGCCAGAAACAGTTCCTCTCTCCCTTATCTCCCACAGCATTTTTCCAACTTTCTTATGGCATTCAGCACTTTATACTATGTATTCTGGTTACGTATGTGCATCCCTTACTTCTTCCATTAATCTGAAAGCTCATAAAAATTATGTCATTTGCATTCACCACAGGGCCTGGCCATGGACTTGCATATCATTGCTGAGAGAAGTCTCAATAGCAGCTTAAGTACTATTGAGGACCTCAAGACGACAAATTTTCTCCATCTCTTCTAAGGCTGAATTGTCATATGCAATGTGCTTTATGGCTATGCTGGTGAGGCTGGTAAGTGTCACAGAATTTAGAATTTGTGCTAATCTATATATGCTCTAAACATATACTATAATTTCCATTGTATTATTTAAGGAAGTGGAGAAGGTTTTTGTCAGTGTTAACAAGCACTGGGTATCTTCCTATATCAAATATATGTGTTAAAAAAGCAGAGGTTGGTTTTCATTAATAAGAACTGAGAAGATATTTGAATGTTTGTAATAATTACAATGATTTTTGCAAGCTGTATAGCTTAAGCTACTTTCTAATATTACATCACTTAAATTCTCACAAAAGTTATAATATTCTCCTACAAAGACAAACTAACACTCTACATATTCATTGTCTACAAACCTAAAATAGTAATGAAAATGTCTTAGAGAGGAAATAGAGACAAAATTCATGCTACATCCAAAGCAAAAAATTTTTTGTGATTTTAAGTATGTGCAAAGAGATTCTTAGCAGCCTGTACGCTGAAATTGTGATTTCTAAGTTATGTTCCAAGGAATTCCTTTTCTTATTTTCTCCCAAGGCTATCTTTTTTTTTGTATTATTATGGATTAGATTTGTTTGGAACATAAAAAACAGAATTGATCTTCCCTCCTTGAATAATGCAGAAGACAATATATGTAGGAAACTTTTTCCAAAGCATGTCTGAGTATATACCTTTGAATTTTACTTGAAAACATGTCATTCCATTCAAAACTCTGAATTAAGATGCACTATTTTTTGCTGAAGGCTATTTTAAATTAGGCTAATAAATTGCTACTCTCTGCCTTGTGTGATAATGCATTACATTATCTACTGATGTACATGTATTGTTTGACTCTAATGGTGTGGAAATTAAATGTTAGACATGGGCCAGATGTTCCTATAGATGAATATGAAGTATGACTCTGGCATAGTTATGTCTCATCAGAACAGAGAGGAAGAATGCAATAACCAAACAACAATAATAACCACCCAAGAATGCCCTCTGATATTGGTCTCCAGTAAGAACTAACAATCATGCAAGCCTAGATCTTTAGTCCCTACCTTTGAGGAGTGTTCTAAATGTCAGCAGTATTTGCACCTGTTCATGAGGAAAGTGATGTCATTTCCTAAAATACAGAATAAAATAAAGTTGTTAATATACTACTATTTGGAGGGGTGTCCAGAGACGGTAAATATATGTCATCTTTATTTGGCAAACAGGAGCAGCTTGATTTGGACCTCCACAGGACCATGAGATTCCACGGGTCATTCCTCTGCTCTGAGCAGTTCACAGCAGGGTGGGAGGAATATGTGACTTGGGGGAAGGGAAATGGCAAACAAATGGGCCTTATGGTGAATTTTGATGAAGATTCCCTGCTGGCTTTAGCCCCATTGGGAAAAAGAAAGAAAGAAAAAGAAACCCATAATCTCCTATTTGAGGTTAAGTTACAAATGGGATAATAATTCAAATAGTAGCAACATCTCACAAGAATGAGGTGGGGTTAGGAGGGTATATAGGATGTTTGCTGCTGCTGCTGTTTCTACTAGCGCTAACTAGATTACTAATGATAAGTAGCTATGTCTTTGAAAATAATCAGAGAGACGGTGATAGAAGACTAATACATTGCATCATCATCC
Organism: Mandrillus leucophaeus; assembly: GCF_000951045.1. NCBI lineage: Eukaryota > Metazoa > Chordata > Mammalia > Primates > Cercopithecidae > Mandrillus > Mandrillus leucophaeus. The sequence continues at coordinate 833,329 of NW_012106030.1, read as the reverse complement.
ACTCAGTGAGAAATGGCTTTTGCAGATTTGTGCTGATGGATCTAATGTGTGGACTTCTGGAGGCTTTGAGGTGGATATACCTCAGTTGTGGATAAAGAGGTGAAGAAGGACATCTATGGTGATGCTCAGTAATATCTGCGAAGAACTGTGGAGACAGACAAATAGTCAAAGGCGAGGTCAGTGCTTGCAAGTATCTTCTTTTAAAAGAGTTGCCTAATACCAAGAGGAATATCATGGGGAAAATGCAACATGAAGAAAGAGGATAATTTATCCCTGCAAGAGTTTTTTCAGCTGCAAGTGTTGCTATCAATTTTTTCCCTCTCTAGTGGTTCATTTGAAATATGGGATAGTGAGGGATTCATTGCTTTGTGCATTGGAGGTTTGTTTGTGTGCTCCTTTTCATTAACAGCCATATTTCCTTTCCAATTTATGTGAATTCTTTTTTTTCTTTCTTTGGCATTGTTACTGATTTTTAGCCCAAATAAACACTGATTTCTCAGGAGTAACCTAATTTCTACCTTTTTCTTTTTCTCTCATTTCTATATTATATCACTTTCTAAAAACAAAAAACTGGCGTCTTGAAAATATTTTCCTTATTAATCATAAAGGTAAAGTTTCTCTCTAATGTGAGCTTTGCACTCAGATGAATGCTACACCTTCTGGATCTCTCTCTCAAGCTATCTGTAAGCAGAAACCTATTGCTTTTCCATTTAAAAGTATGATTGATTACATATTTAATTTGTTCCTGGTGTCATCAGTTCCAGGCAAATTAAAAGTGTGTATTCCTGCCTGCCAGGTTAATGGAGGCACTGGAAATAACTTTCTAGAACCTTCATCTTTTGGAGAAAATTGATTTCATTCTCCTTAGCTCTGGAAGTTTCCTTTTCTTATCATCTAATCAAATCCACTGTCATCACAGAAGTAGATTATTTGCAGAATTTCCCTTGATAGGTTGATGTTGGCATTTTTTGTGCCTGGTTATTTAGCCAAATTTAAAAAATGGATACTTTTTGTGTTCAGCTCAAACTCCATCTTGCTCTTGGATTGGCCATTTCTTTCTAGACTCACACTTCTTCAGCACTGGCACAGTAAGTAGATGGTGGGCCCAGGACAAAAAGCAAAAGGAAGCCACTTTGCCCAGCATTTGCCTCCTCAAGAAGAGTCACTGGCAGAATCTAGACTAATTCACTAGTTATTTTATTGGGGTTGGTTGAAGGCTGAAGCCCTAATTCCCCTTGTGCTCTAGACAATTACTTCCTTTGAGGTCCTGAAGGAGATGACCATGGCAGGATAGGATGGGAACCCAGGATCCTGAGTGATGTTTGGATATTAAGTATTGTATAGCTAGAGTAGTATTTAAGTAAAGAACATAAATTGGAGAGTTAGGCTTAAAATGGAGTCATGTCGTTATCACTTACTATGTGGTCATGGTCAAGTTGTTGATACTCCTTCAACCTCAGTTTCCTCGTCTGTCCAATATATGTGATTATAGTTACTACTTTATAGCACTGGTGTACTAAATGAGATACTATATATAAAAATGTTCTGCTGAGGGCCCAGTACAAGGTATACCCTCAATACACATTATCTGCTATTAGAACACTAACAATAATCATAATATCATTAGTGAAAGTTAGAAACAAGGATTAATTTTAAAAATTCAGTCAGACACTTTGGCTGTTTGGGACAGTCAGATAAAATCAAGCACTGACAAACTCCCTCTTCTACTTTGTTTTCCACGTCAGATTTTTCATGACCCCTGTGAAACAGGCACCACACGTTTTATTAGGTGATCGTGACCACTCAATATTTACTTTGGGTTTAGTTGGAACAGACTTAATATTTTTGGAAAGTAAATTTTTAGTTTTCAACCCCACTGTAACTGCTCAGTACCTATCAGTTAAATCAATAAAACTAATCAGGTATGTAATCTAATCATATAGAGGCTGCACGATAAATATAAGCATTTTTCCTAAATCCAACAAATCTTGGTATATTCCAATCTTGCAATGTAATTGGGAAACTGAGGGTAACATATGAGAAAATGTGAGTGCAAAAATAAAAACTATATGATGTACAAAAACTTTGCCTTTGAGACTATTTTGGGACGTACCTTTCCACTTACGTCTTGTTTTTTGTTGTTGTTGTTGTTACTGTTTTTCTATGAGAATTCTGGACCTGTTATAATTGCTTACTTTCTTATCAAACACTGCTTGCTTAGATTTGCCCAGAAATTATTATATTTGAAGTCTGTCTTTATGTCAACCCAAAATATAAAACTTCCATTTGACCTGTGACATCACTATTATTTTAAGGACTTAGGTTTGGCAGCTCGCCCATAATTTTTCTAACTTTTGACCTTGGCCTCCATTTTTAGCTTTGCTATTCTTAATTTCACACTGACAATTCCAAAAGACATTGCCCAACATATTGATATTGGCATGGCATTTATGTTATGTTTTACAGTTTATCAAGGGTTCTCCCATGTAATCAGTTTAGTTAAATGTATGATAAGGCACTAAATTATGTAGTGTATAAAGGGAAAGAGTTTTAAGAGTGCAGATAAAACAAATCAGTAAATGATGGAGTAGGGAAGACTTTATTATTATTTTATTTTATTTTCTTGAGACAGAGTTTCGCTCTTGTTGCCCAGGCTGGAGTGCAATGGCACAATCTCTGGTTCACTGTAACCTCCACTTCCTGGGTTCAAGCGATTCTCCTGCCTCAGCCTCCCGAGCAGCTGGGATTACAGGCCACCAAACCCAGCTAATTTTGTATTTTTAGTAGAGGCGGGGTTTCTTCATGTTGGTCAGTGTGGTCTCGAACTCCCAACCTTAGGTGATCCGCCTGCCTTGCCCTCCAAAGTGCTGGGATTACAGGTGTGAGCCACCGTGCCCGGCCTGAGTAGGGAAGACTTTATAAAATGGGGAGAATTGAACTGGGCATTGAAAGTGGGGTAAAATAGTGTTTATATTTTATAACACCTAACTTTATTTTACTTTTAGTTTTTCTATAACATATGAACATGTGCTCCTTATATAACATTCAAAGAAGACAAAGTATATAGAGTCCTCCCTTAAAAATCTTCCCAATACTGTACTCTTCTTCAGAAGTAGCAACTGTTAAGAGTTCAACATACATCACTTTAGTTCTTATGCATTTTCACACATAAATGTGTACATGGATAAGCAAACATTTTAAATAGCTAGGATTATATTCTATTTTAACCTACAACTTTGTTCTCTCCATTGACAATATAACTTGATAATTTTTTTCTTATGCATTTTTGCATACCATAATTATTTTTCAGGTACCATAAAATTTACTCTTAAGTTAAACCACTCAGTGGGTTTTAGTAAATTCACAAAGTTGTGCAGCCATCAATAATACTAATTACAGAACATTGTCATCACCCAAAAAGAAACAAACTCCTTATTTTTCTTCCCTTCCCCAAACCTCAGGCAAGCACTAATCTAATTTGTGTGTATAAGAATTTGCCTGCTATTGACATTTTACATGAGTAGAATCTGTGGTCTTTTGCATCTGCCTTTTCTCACATAGCATGTGTTCAAGGTCTACCCATGTTGTAGCATATATCAGTAATTCATTCATTTTTATGGCTGAATAATACACCACTGTGTATATATAACAAATTTTGTTTATCCATTTACCAATCAATGGACATTTGTGTTGTTTCTACTTTTTAGCTATTATGAATAATGCTGCTATGACTATTCATGTACAAGTGTTTATAAGGATACGTTTTATGTACATATGTTTTCATCTCTCTTGCATATGAGCCTAGGATTGGAATTGTTGGGTCACATTGTAGCACCTGGTTTCAGGCATGGTAACACTAGCTTTAAGAAACTGTCATACTGTTTTTCAATGTGGAGACACCATTTTACAATCACATCAGATATATTGGAAGATAACCACACATCCTTGCTGTTGTCTGTTTTTCTGATAATAGCCTCTAGTGGGGGTGAAGTGGCACCTCATTGTGGTTTGGGCTTAATGATGTTGAGCATCTTTTCATGTGCTTATGGGAATGTGTCTATCATCATTGGAGAAATGTCTATTCACACCTTTCATCTGTTTTCTCGTTGAGTTGTAAGAGTTCTTTATATATTCTGGATACTAGACCCTTATCTGTTATACAACTTGTGAAGAGGTTGTCTTTTCATTTTCTTGGTAATGTCCTTTGATGTACACTTTTACATTTGTTTAAGGAAATCTAACATTTGTTTTTTGTTATTACTTGTACTCTTGATATCATATGTAAGAAACCATTGTCTAACCCAAGGTCATGAAGATTTATGCATATATTTTCTTATAAGAGTTTAGAGTCTAAGCTATTGCTTTTAGGTTTTCATCCATTCTGATTTAACTTTGGCAGAAGGCGTGAGATAATTTTAGAATCAGCTTGCAACTTTCTGGAAATAAATCAGCTGAGATTTTGATAGGAATTGTGTTGAATGTGTAGATCAATTTGAGTATTGCCATCTTAACAATATTCTTTCATTCTATGAACATAGGGTTTTTAAAATTTATTTAGTCTTTGTTAGTTTGCTACTTTCAATGATGTTTTATAGTATTTGGTACATAAGTCTTACACTTCCTACACTTTTAAAATTATATTAATATATTCTCTGACACCATTGTAAATGAAATTGTTTCTTAATTTTATTTTCAGATTGTTCATTATCAGTGTATAGAAATACAATTGGCTTTGGTATGTTAATTTTGTATACTGTACCCTTGTAGAACTTGTTTTTAGCTTTTGTTTTGTTTTGTTTTTGTGAAATCCTTGAGACTTTTGTATAGAAAAAAAAAGTCATATTGTTTTACTCTTTTATTTCTTATCTATATATCGTGTGTTTTATATTCTTGCTTAAATGCCCTGGCTAGGACCTCACTTACAATATTAGATAAAAGCAGCAAGAACAGACATCCTTGTTTTGCTTCTGACCATAGGGAACATGTAGCTTTATCATAAATATGCTTTATCAGATTAAGTTCTTTTATATTCCTAATTTGTTAAGGGTTTTTATCATAGAAATGTGTTAAATTTTGTCACATGATTTTCTTGCATTATTGAGATAAAAAATGTATTTTTTGTTCTTTATTGTATTCATATGATATATTACATTGATTTTCATATGTTGAAACAATTATGAGTTCTTGGGATAAAACACACTTGGTCATTGTGTACAACTCATTGTAAACGCTGCTGTTTTTGGTTTGCTAGCATTTTGTTGAAGATCTATAGTCATAAAATATATTGGCCTGCTTAGTGACTTTTTCCCGTGTGATATCTGCATGTGATTTTAATAGCAGGGTAATACTGGCATCATGGAATGAGTTGGGAAGTGTTTCCTCCCCTTCAGATTTGCTTATGGCCTCTTTATTTTTTCAGAAGAGTTTGTAAAAGATTGGTATAAATTCTTCTTTAAACCTTTGGTAGAATTAACTGATGACAACTGGTCCTGAAACTTTATTTGTGAGAAGTTTTTTGATTATGAATTCAATCACCTTACTTGTTCTAGGGCTCTTCGTTGGAAAAAAAAAAAAATTAGGTCCGTTTTGGTAGTTTGTGTCGTTCTCAGAATTTGTCCATTTCATCTAGAATATCGAATTTGTTGGCATACAGTAAATTTTGTATATAGATGTAACTCATTCTTCTAAATTTCTTGGTGATATTCTGTGGCATGGATATGCCTTAATTTGTTTAGGTGTAAACAGTTTTTCTCCTGATTTTCCCTATTATGGGCAGTGTTACAAGTAACAAAAAACAAATTGGTCTCATATATTTGAGCATGTTTTTGGCTAGTGATTTATTCTCAGACTTTTATCTTTCTGTTATAATGTATATGCATTATGATGTTTTAGGCATTGTTTCTTTAGCTTTGCAGGCTATTATGTTTAATCACATAATTTTCTCACTTTCACGTCACATAGAAGAGGCAATATTAAGTGTTCTCCAAATCCTGTTTTATTTTCCTCTTCTTAAACACACAGGAATACTGTACTCCCTACCTCCTCTTGCAGTTAGACCAGGTGACATGACTATTTCTGGTCAATGGGCTACACACACTGGGGTTTTCCACTTTTAGTCCCATGGAAAAAATAAGCAAGAATGAGTCCTCTATATCAGCAATCCTCAAACTTTTTGGTACCAGGGACTGGTTTCAAGGAAGGCAAATTTTCCACGGTAATGGTTTCAGGATGAAACTTGAAACTGTTCCACTTCAGATCATCAGGCATTAGATTCTCATAAGGAGCATGCAACCTAGATTCCTCACATGTGTGCAGTTCACCACAGGGTTCATGCTCCAGGAGAATCTAATGTTCCTGCTGATCTGACAGGAGGTGGCGCTCAGGTGGTAATGCTTGATGGCCCGCTGCTCACCTTCTGCTGTGTGGCCCAGTTCCTAACAGGCCACAGATGGGTACCGTTCTGCAGCCCAGGGGTTGGAGATCACTGCTGTCCATTCTTTCTTGTTGGGATTGCCTAATAAGATGGCAGAGTTACAAGATGGTGACAGTCTGGCTCTTTGAGCAATAGCTTTGGAAGAGCTTTTTATGCCAGGAGGAGCTTCCTGACTTTATCAGACTTTGTTGTACTACTGACATTGAGACTCTGGGATAATTTGCTACCATCACAGGACCTAGCCAATCCTGACTAATAGAGATGAGTATCCATTCACTCCTCTAATCCTTACCAGCCTTCATTTATTTTGCTTTCTTCTTCTGTCTCCCTAGACAATTCCCTCCTGCTGCGTACATCAACTATATGGTGAATTAAACAAAAGAAGTGATGGCTAGAAGATAGAATAGGTGGGGTTTAAAAATTATGGGGGGGAAAGGAAACTTCATATTTTTCTTGGAAGTAACAAACAAAGCAGCTCAAATCTCAAGCTACTTAGGATTGTCTCAGAAGTCTGACCAAAGCTGATTTTCTTTGCCCTTCACTATGTAGTAGGAGACTTGTGTTTTTTAAAATATTTACTTTTTTTGGGATACATAATAGTTATGCACAGTTTTGGGGTACATGTGATATTTTGATACAAGCATACAATATGTAATGACTAAATCCAGGTAACTGGAGTATTCATTATCTTAAACATTTATCATTTCTCTGTGTTGGAAACATTCCAAATTCTCTTTGCTATTTTGAAATAGTCAATAAGTTGTTATTATTGACTGTAGTCACCCTACTGTGCTATCAAACATCAGGTAGTATTCCTTCTATCCCCTGCCCTCACACATCTTTTTAGCCTCTGGTAGCCATCGGTCTATCCACTACTTTTACTTTTTAGCTCCCAGTTATGAGTGAGAACGTGATATGTGTCTCTGTGCCTGGCTTATTTCCCTTAACATAATGTCCTACAGTTCAGTCCATGTTGCTGCAAATGATAGGATTTCATTCTTTTCTTTATGGATGAATAATATTCCATTGCCTATGTATATACACCACATTTTCTTTTTATCCATTAATCCATTGATGGACCCTTAGGTTGATTCCATATCTTGACTATTGTGAATAGTGCTGCAAAAATAAAGAGGGGGAAGTTCAGATCTCTCTTCAATATACTGATTTCCATTCTTTTGGATATATACCCAGCAATAGGATTGCTAGGTCATATGGTAGTTATAGTTTTGGTTTTTGAGGAGCCTCTATATTATTTTTCATAGTGACTGTGCTAATTTACATTCCCACTAACAGTGTGCAAGTGTTCCCCTTTCTCTACATCTTTGGCAGCATTTATTTTCTCTATTTTGATAACACATTTTAACTGGGGTGAGATGGTATTTGATTTTGATTTTGATTTCCTTGATGATGTTGAGCATTTTTTCATATACCAGTTGGTCATTTGTCTTCTTTTGAGAAATGCCTTTAAGGTCTTTTGTCCATTTTTAATCAGATTATTTGGAGGGGTTTTTTTTGTTTTGTTTTTTGTTTTTTTTGCTATTGAGTTTTGAGTTACTTATATATTCTGATTAGCAGTCCATTTTTGGATAGTTTGCAAATATTCTTTACTAATTTTGTATATGGTGAGGGAAGGGGCCTAATTCTTCTAATTCAACCTAATTCTGTAGGTGGTTTCTTTACTTTGTCGGTTGCTTCCTTTGCTGTACAGAAGCTTTTTAGCTTGATATGATCCCATTTGTCAATTTTGTAGATGGTGAGATAGGAATCTAATTTTATTGTTCTGCATATGGATATCCAGTTTTCCCAGCACTGTTTATAGAAAAGACTGTCCTTTCCTTAATGTATATTCTTAACAACTTTGTCAAAAATGACTTGGCTGTAAATGCAAGGAATTATTTATGGGTTCTCTATTCTGTTTTATTGGTCTATGTGTCTGTTTTTATGCCAGTACTATGTTTTGGTTACCATAGATTTGTAGTATATTTCAAAGTATAGTAGTGTGATATTTCCTGCTTTGTTCTTTTTGCTCAGGATTGCTTTGGCTATTTGGAGTCTTTTCTGGTTCCACTGGAATTTTACGATTGTTTTTTCTATTTCCGTGAAGAATGCCATTGGTATTTGATAGGGAGTGCACTGAATCTGTAGATTGCTTTGAGTAATACAAATATTTAAATAGTATTAATTCTTCTAATCCATAACATGAGATTTCTTTTTTGTGCATTTTCTTCCATTTCTTTCATCAGTGTTTAGTAGTTTTTATTATAGAGATAAAAACTTTAGTCAAATTTGTTCCTAGGTATTTTTTGTGGCTATTGTGAAAATGATTGCTTTCTTGATTTCTTTTCCACATCATTCACTGTTGGCATATAGAAATGCTAATCATTCTTGTATCCTGTAAATTTACTGAATTAATTTATCAGTTCTACCAGTTTTTTTGGTAAAGTCTTTAAGTTTCTCTAAATATAAAGACACAAACAAGAACAACTCAAATTCTTTCTTTACAGTTTAAATGCCTGTTCTTTCTTTTTCCTGCCTAATTGCCCTGGTTGGGACTTCTGGTACCATGTTGAATAAAAGTGGTAAAAGTGGGCATCCTTGTCTCGTTCCAGATCTTAGAGGAAATGCCTTCAGCCTTTCCCCATTCAGTATGACACGAGCCATGGGTTTGTTTTATATGGCTTTTATCAAGTTGAGGTATGTTTCTTCTATACCCAGTTTATTGCGAGTATTTTTACGAAAGGATGTTAAATTTTATGCTTTTCCAACATTGATTGAAATGATTTTTGCCCTTCATTCTGTTATGTGATGTATCCTTCATTTTATTATGTGATGTATTATGTTGACTGGATTGTGTATGTTGAAACGTCACTCTATCCCTGAGATGAATCTCATTTAATTGTGTTAATGATTTTTTTTCCTTCTTTTTTTTTGAGGCGGAGTCTCACTCTGTCACCCTGGAGTGCAGTGGCGCGATCTTGGCTCACTGCAAACTCCACCTCCTGTATTCATGCCATTCTCCTGCCTCAGTCTCCCAAGTAGTTGGGACTGCAGGCACCCGCCATCACGCCCGGCCAAATTTCTGTATTTTTAGTAGAGACAGGGTTTCACTGTGTTAGCCAGGATGGTCTCAATCTCCTGACCTCGTGGATCTGCCCACCTCGGCCTCTCAAAGTGCTAGGATTACAGGTGTGAGCCACCGCACCCAGCCTTAATGATCTTTTTAATGTGTTGGTGAAGTTGGTTTGTTAGTTTTTTGAGGATTTTTGCACCTATGTTGATCAGGGAAACTACAGGCCTGTAGTTTTTGTTGTTGTCAAGTCTCTGTCTGGTTTTAGTATCAGGGTAATACTAGCCATCTAGAATGAGTTTGGAAGTATTCCTTCCTCTTCAGTTTTCTGAAGAGTTTGAGTAGGATTTGTATTATTTTTTCTTTAAATGTTCCATAGAATTCAACAGTGAAGCCATCAGTTCCTCAGCTTTTCTTTGATGAGAGACTTTTTATTACTGTTTCTATTTCATTACTCATTACTGGTCTGTGCAGGTTTTCTATTTGTTTATGGAAAAACCTTCATAGGTTGTATGTTTCTAGACTAAATTCATACATTTCTATTATGTTCCCTAATTTACTAGCATATAGGTGATCATCATAGTCTATAACGGTTCTTTGCATTTCTGTGACATCAGTTGTAATGTCTTCTTTTTGTCTCCAATTTTATTTATTGGTTCTTCTGTTTTTGTCTTAGTCTCGCTAAAAGTTTCCAAATTTTATCTTCTCAAAAATCCAACTTCTTTTGTTTATCTTTTATTTTTTTTTTAGTCTCAATTTTATTTCTGTTTTGACATGCATTATTTCTTGTCTTCTACTAATTTTAGGTTTGGCTTGGGTTTAGTTCTTTAAGGTGTACCACTACGTTGTTTATTTGAAGTCTTTCTATTTTTATGATGTAGCCATTTATAACAAAAAACTTTCCACTTAGTACTGCTTTTGCTGTATTCCACAGGTTTTGGTATGTTTTATTTCCATTTTTGTTTCCATAAAATTTTAAATTTTCTTAATTTCTTTGTTGACCCACTAGTGGTTTGAGAACAAGTTGTTTAATTTTCATGTATTTTTATAGTTTCCAAAGTTCTTCTTGTTATTGGTTTAGAGTATTATTCTACTGTGGTCAGAAAAGAAACTTGATATGATTTTGATGTTTCTGCATTTGTTAAGATTTGTTTTGTGGCTAACATATAGTTGATCCTGGAGAATGTTCCATGTGCTGATGAGAAGAATATGTTTTCTGCATCTGTTTGGTGAAATGTTCTACAAATGTCAGTTAAGTTGATTTAGCCTAGCATGTAGTTTAATTCCAATATTTCTTTGTCGATTTTCTGCCTGGATGATCTGTCCATTGCTGAAACTGGGTTGTTGAGGTCCTCTGATATCATTGTACTGCAGTCTATCTTTAATACTCGCTTTAAATGTCTGGGTGATGTATTAGTTTGTTCTTGCATTGCTATAAAGAAATACCTGAGACTGAGTGGGATATAAAGAAAAGAGGCTTAATTCACTAATGGTTCTTCAGGCTGTCCAGGAAGCATGGCTGGGGAGGCCTCAGTAAACTTACAATCATGGCAGAAATCATAGGGAAACAAGCACATCTTATGTGGCCAGAACAGAAGGAAGAGAGAGAAAAATGAAGGAGATGACACAAACTTTTAAACATCCAGATCTCATGAGAACTCACTGGCTATATAGTACCAAGGGTGATGTCACTAAACCATTCATAAGAACTCCACCCCCATGATCTAATCACCTCCCACCAGGTCCCACCTCCAACACTGGGATTACAATTGAACATGAGATTTGTGTGAGGACACAAGTTTAAACCATAACAATTGCTTTAATTTTGGTTGCATATATAATACAATTGGTTGCATATATATTTAATACAATTAAATACAGTTGTTATATCCTCGTGCTGAATTGACTTTTTAATCATTATATAATGACTTTTGTCTCTTTTTACAGTTTTTGACTTGAAATGTACTTCAAGTATAGCTACTTTTGTTCTCTTTTGGTTTCAGTTTGCACAAAATATCTTTTTCCATCTTTACTTATTTTTCATCCATTTTTACTCTCCACATGTCTTTATAGGTAAAGTGAGTTTCTTGTAGAGAGCACATAGTTGTGTCTTATTTCTTTATTCAGCTACTTCGTGTCTTTTAACTGGAGAATGTAGTCAATTTATATTCAGTGTCAATAAATCTTCTCTTTCTTACTGGATTTGTGGATAAATGATTTTCTCTGGCAGTATGTTTTAATTCATTTTTTCTTTTTAGTGTATTTGTTAGATTTTTGCTTTATGGTTACAATAAGGGTTGAAACAAACATATTAGAGTTGTAACAAGTTATTTTAAACTGATGATAACTTAACTTTGATCCCAAAGAAGAAAAGACAGAAACAAAGAAAAATTAAAATACTCCACGGTTTAACTCCATCCCCCTAGTTTTTGACTTTTTGTTGTATCTATATATCTTCTTACAATTCCTATGTCTTAACAAACCTTTGTAGTTATTATTTCTTATAGATTTGCCTCTTAGTCTTTATACTAAATGTATGCATGGTTTACACACTGCAATGGCAGTATTAGAGAATTCTGTGTACTTAACTTTTTCCAATGACTTTTCTACCTTTAGGTGATTTCTTGCTGCATGATAGCATCCTTTCTTGCAGTTGGCAAACTCCCTTTAACATTTCTTATAAAGACAGGTCTGGTGATGATGAATTTTCTCAGGTTTTGTTCATCTTGGAAAGTCTTTATTTCTCCTTTGTATTTGAAAAATAACTATGCTGGGTAGTTTCCTTAGTTGGAGCTTTTTTTTCCCTTTAGCACTTTGGATATGTCATTCCTATTCCCTCCAGGCCTGTAAGGTTTCCTCTGAGAAGTCTGTTGCTAGATGTATCAGACCTTAGATGTTACTTGCTTTTATCTTGCTGCTTTTCAGATCCTTTGTTTTTGACCTTTGGGAGTTGATTATATGCCTTGGGATAGTCTTATATGGATTGTATCTCGATGTTCTGTGAACTTCTTGTACCTGAATATTAATAATGTTACATAGGTTTGGAAAGTACTTTATTATTTACTTGAATAAATTTTCTACCCTGGTATCTTTATCTACATCCTCTTTGTGGACAATAACTCTTAATTTTGCCTTTTAGAGACTATTTTTTAGATTTTGTAAGCACACTGTATTCATTTTTTCTTCTCTTCCTATTTTTAAATAGCTCATCTTTGAGTTCACTAGTTCCTTCTTCTGCTTAATTCTGCTGTTAAGACAGTGTTGCATTTTTTAGTTTATCTATTTAATTTTTCAGCTCCAGTATTTTTTTAAAATGTCAATGTCTTTGTTAAATTTTTCGGATAGATTTATGAATTCCTTCTCTGTGTTATCTTGAAGTTTGCTGAGCTGCCTCAAAATATTTATTTTGAATTTCCTATCTGAGAGATTATATCTCTGTCACTCAAGGGTTGTTCACTGGTGCCTTATTTAGTCTGTTTGGTGAGGTAATATTTTCCTGGATGTCCTTCACGCTTATGAACATTTGTCCTTGTTTGGGCATTGAAGAGTTAGATATTTGTTCTAGTTTTCACAGTCTGGCCTTGTTTGTTTGGGACTCAGTTTCCTCCTGCTTGGGTGATGGAGTCTCCTCTGGCCCAGGGCTTGCCTTAATGGCATCAACAGAATTCTGCCCTGTGCTGTGTTCTGACTGTGACACGGTGGGACTGAGTTCCAATGCCAAGTTCCAAATTCACTTTGCTCTTCCTCCTCCAACCACAGATTTTCTCTCTTGACTGTGCTGCTGGGAGTTGGGGTAGGGATAGTGTAGGGAACATGAGAGACTGTCCTTCCCACCCTCTTCAATGTGTCCTAGTTATTATGCTAAACCCAGGTACTCTGATCACTCACCTGATATTTTTGGTTCTTATGAAGGTGCTTTTTTGCATGGATAATTGTTTATGTTCCTGCAGAGGATGAAGGAGGAAATTTCTGGAGGGTTCTAGTCGGCCACCTTGCTCCACCTCCTTCAGTAGGAGTCTTATCTTTGTAGCGTGGTCTTCCCAATAATTTTCTATGGACTTTTAATAACTATGTCAAAAATTAATTTACCAAAATAATTTTGAAGTGGTATCATGACAAGTTTAAGTGATAACGCATATTCAACCTAAACCAAATTAAGCCAAACTAAAAACTGGGGAAAAGTTATTAAAAAACTGCATCTAGCAATTTTAATCTGACATGATTTTAATGAAAGCAATAAATTACTTGAAATAGAAATAATACCATTAATATTCCATATAGATTATTTAAACAACTTTTCTACATATGTTGAGAAGGAAATAAAAATTGAGACAAAATTTTGTAGATGAGAAAGAAAAATATATATTTCTAAGTAACACGCTTGGATAAATGCTATTCTAAAATAGCAGCTAGTAATTTTAATTTGACATGAATATAATAAAAATGCAACTAAGGTGAATGAAAGAATTGTAGGACTTCATATTGTCTTCATCATATCAGGTAACATGTACCAAAATGTCCCTCTAAATTAAAAAAAAATTAAACTATCAATAACTTGCAGTCAACATAGATTGAAATTACATATTTTAATTTCAGTAATCATCATTAACTAACTCCTTCTCTGAAAGATGATATAATATGGCACCTCTATTTCTCTTTTCTTCTGAGTTTGTTGATTTTATAATATTTAATTTGTGATGGTTTATTATATATCTGTTCTACTCTGCAATAATAATTACCTCAGTTGTTTTATCTTAGGTCATACTTAAATGAAGTAAGTGTTCAGCCACCTGTTGTATAACCATGGTTTCCCAATTTCTGTATTCTTTATTATGATTTATCTCTTCATCAGTTGCATTTAATCTTCAAGTAGGGTTTAAGTTTCATTTTGGTAAAATTTCATTAAACCTGTTATTTAATGTATAGAAATGCCTTTCTGTTGTATTTATAACTGAAGAGCAATTTGCTCTATATAATGGAGACTTTGTTACATTGTTTCTGAAACTCAATATTTATTCTGAGGCCACTCAGATTTCCCACTTGTTATGTAACTTGCTTTTTTTTCCTGAAACTTGAAGAATGGTTTTATTTTTGAAATTTAATAACTAAATATGTTTTTATATTATTCGTTTTTTATTAACTTTTCTTGATATGTGCCCTATATTTAGTCATTCATTTACTTTAGGTAAATTTCCCTCTTCTATATCTCTCATTATTTTCTGTTCTATTTGTTGGTGTCTTTACTTCAGCAGTATCAATAGCCTTATGGTGGATGCACTATAGTTTATATATCTATTATCTAATTATTTAAACCTGTTGTCACTTTATTTTTATTCAGTATAACTAAATCAATCATTATCTCCATGGTGACTTCTGTTTCCTGCTGCTTCTAATTTTTTTATCTATACTGTTTATTTTGTATCATAGTTTTTTCTTTTTCTTAGAATATTCCTTTTCTCATAATTCTGATCTTTTATTACATTATTGTGCTTTCCTTGTTTTACTAAATCTATGTCCTTATTGGATTATTCAATAAATGCAAAACACCAGCAAAGAAATTTTAGTTCCTTGGATTGTATATTCTTTCAAATTGGATTATCTGTGTTATGTTTTAAAATCAATGCCTTTCTCCATTTATATATTAATATATTTTTATTTTGGGGCTGTAATATATTTTCATCACTCTCAAACCATTTTTTTCCTCTTGTACCTTTGTTAATATCTTATGTTTACTATGAAATGGTGTATGTGGTTTCTCCTTGACATCACTCTTACCTTATCTGGGATTATTTCTCTTCCCCCTGTGTACTAGAAGGTACAGAGAACAGACAGAAGAGAGTGGGAAGCACAGCTGGGACTGATTGCAGTCTTTGAGGAGGTCCTGGGTTTACTCTTCTTGCTGAGATCCCACCAGATGTTCTTCATTGGACTCCATTACACCAAGCTTGGCATGAATTCAAGTCTTTTGGGCTTTGGCTCACTTCCCTAATTTAGCACTGTATGCTGGAGCAAGAGAATCTGTGGCCCTTCCTGCTTCTGCCAAGGTCCAGATGTGATTTGTAGAGCATCCACTAAGTGTTTTATCTTGATTTTCCCAGACCCATCAATTCATCCCTTCATCCCACTCCTTTCAAGTTACAGAGCATTCAGATTCAGGATTTGTGTCACTTCTTACATCCCCTGTGTCACTTCTGTAGGTGGGAAGAGTTGCGAATTCTGTTGACCTGGCCATGACACCAGAATTTTCTGTTACTTCACTGGTCATAATTTTTTGAGGTTATAATCCTTCCCCATTTCTTTCTGCTGATGGGAAAATTGGCAGGGTTGTTTTTGTTTTGCTTTTGTTTATTGGAGGTGGAAGATTCTGTACCATAACTTCACAGCACCACCATCCCACAGATAAATAACCATTTTTAAATGTATTTGTGAGATATGCATCTTAAGAGATTAGAGCAAAAATATTAATGTATAAAAATAAGCAAGCAAGTGCGTGAAACACCTAACTTCGATGGCTTGGACTCTCAAATACTAACACTTATCAACATTTAGTGTCCATTTTATACAAAATACTAGGCCTGGTGCTATGAGAGACATAAAGGTGCATAAGTAGGGACAGGAAAATGGAAAGAGGCAACTATGCTTAGACCACTGTATAAGGTAGAATTACTTCCAATAACAAATCACAGACAAAACGTAAAGGTGAGTTAAAGTGGGGAGATAGTATATCCAGTTAAGGGAATATCAAAATGCATAATGAAAAACATGGCATTTATAATGTATTCCAAAAGATGGTCAGGGATGGGAGCAGGTAAATTTAAAGAAAAGAAAGTAAAAGGATAAGCATTAGATATGAAGGTAGAAGAGCACAGAGTGTAGCTAGAAAAGAACAAGTTACATAACATGTGTAAAACAGATTAAGTTTACACACATTGGAGCAGTGAAAAAAGCTGGAAGTGGAGCATGTAGGTGCAGTGTACTTAACTGAATGCCGGAGTGACTTCACTCTATAAGGTAATGGAGAATAAAAACCACGAGCAGTTAATAAGCAAGAGTATGACACGAATAGGCCAGTGAGGATAAACATTAATCTGGCAGCAGGATAGAGGTTGAATCCTGGGCAAGTGAAAAAAATGTTACACTGGGTGTCATGAGATTTAGACTCTCAGTCCAGCTTTGCCACACTACCCATATGTGTGAGATTAAGTGAATCCTTTGAATCCTTTTGTTCCCATTGAGCTCTCTGTAAAATAAAGATGGTGAACTTGGCTTCTAATATTTATTCTAGCTCTCAAATAGCATGGGCCTATATATTATAATGATGAAAACATGGGAAATATGGAAACTCTTTAGTATATAGCATAAGTTTGGCAAAAAATAAATGAAAAATAAATTATGATTGAAGTGTTTATAAAAAAAATATTTTATATGCAAGGGAATTTACAAAGGAAGAGCCAAGAAGTCAAAGAAATTGTATGAAAAGAGGACTCCAAGTTTCTGATTTGGCCTTATTAGGAGAATACAGATAACTTTCAGAGGAAGTGTGAACATCAAGCTGGGGAGCTTTTTTGAAGAGCAGGATCTTTCTATCAAAATGGGATAGTGGAAGATTAAAGTAGTGATGACTACATATAGGAATACAAAGTTGACAGTGAGAGACACAAGTCTGATACTGCAAAAGAAAAATGTAAGAAACTTAGGACTCAACTTTATCAATGAGTTTAACTACAGAAATGCACTAGGGACTGAATGGTGTCCCCCCAAAATTTATATGTCAAAGCTCTAATCCTCAATATGATGATCTCCAGAGATGGAACTTTAGGGAGGTAATTGGGTTTAGATGAGGTTATGAGGATGGGGTCCTCATGAAGGGATTAGTGCTCTTATAAGGAAAGGTCAGAGAATGCTCACTTGTTCGCATATGCTCTTGTATTCTCTCTCTCTCCTCAACCCCCACCATAAAAGGGCACAACAAGAAGATGGTTGTCTACGAGGCGGGAAGAGAGCCTTCACAAGGAACCAAATCAGTGGGCACCCTGATCATGAGACTGCCAGCCTCCAGAACTGTGAGAAATAAATGTCTGCTGTTGAAGCCACACAGTCCACAGTATTTTGTTACAGCAGCCTGAGCAGATTAAAATAAAGAAATGTAACTTGTGAGACAGAAAGGTAAGAAAAAGAAAATGTAGCATAAAGCCTATGCTTAAAGGAGTGCTTATTAGTAGTTAAGATGAGCTAGGCAAAATATAAGTGGTAGAGAAGTGAAAGATGACAATACTCATAACTTGCCCATTCATGCAACAGATACTTGCAGAATATTTACTGAAGGACCCTGCACTGGCACTTAGGGATCAAACTTAAATCCCACCTTCCAGTCTGACAGAGATAAGACATATACTGTTTTTTATTCAGGTAAATTATGCATACCCATTAAAAGATCTGTAGATAAATGCCTTTGGATTTCTAAGACGGGGGATATTATTTCAACTGGGAGAAACACAGGAATATCATTTTATATAGTAGGTAGCATTTGGTCTAGACCTTATAGAGGAATAAGATGTTCGCATGGACAGAATGCTGTATGGGGAACTCCAGATGGAATAGTTCGTATTAGCTCTGGTACCAGAGTAGTGAGTATCTTTGCAGGAAACCTCAGGTGTAATCTTATGGAGCTCTGGAAAGACCATAATGAAATAACTATTTATGGAGATGGCTGGCAAAGTTAAGGACGTGGACAAGGGACATGATGGGCCTAGGGACAGGCAACAGTGAGAAGTCACTCCTAGGAAAGAGTGTTCGAGGAGCTAGTAAAGAGTGTAGCCATGTGGAAAGAATGGCCTGACAGAATGGCTCATCCTAGAGGGATGCAAACACTGCAAGAGCCATGATGCTGATGCACAAGAAGAGGGAGACAGGAGACAGGAAGAGACAGGAGGAGACAGGAGGAAAAGCCTCAGCCTCTCTCTTCCCACTCTCCAACCTCCCTGCTTGAACTCTCACCAGCTGATCCCAACAAGAAACACGGTCAGTAGGAACAGCTCAGTGGAGCACAGCTTGAGGTAGAAAATGGAGTGGGGTAGGGACCCAGAGGAAAATGATTGCCATAGCTACTGAGACAGGAGAGAAGAAAATGTGTATGTGAGAAAACGGTTCATTTTGGCTAGAATAAATGATGCATGAGGGCAAAAAGCCAGAGTGTGCTTATAAAAGTAAATGGTAGCTGAAATTCATCAGAATAATGACAAAACAAAGGGAAATGAAAAAACTTATGAATCTGGTGCTTAACGCATCAGGGATGTTTAGTGCCTTTCCTGGAAATTACAGATAAAAGCAACAGGAATGGAGAGAAATGACATCAGAACATAAGAGGTACCACAAAATATAGTTAGTTTTTACAAATATGAATGTAACAGTGGCCAGGAAGAGGCCGGAGGAAGAAAGCAGTACTCTGATTCCTCCATCTCACTCAATGAGGTGAACAGAAAGAATGCCATTTATTTTCTTGGACAAGGGCAGCATAGTCTTCAGACACTTGCTGGGATCAGGAGGGACAGGCTACTTCCATGATTTGGGTCATTGTGAGGGAAATAGTTTAAAAAAATGAAGGACAGGAGATCAGGGGAACTATTTGTGGGACTAGTAGAAGGAAGGCAGCAGTGGAGCGGGGAGAGGTGGAACAGAGCTAAAGAGGAAAGAGAGAAGGAAAAGGGATGGCAGAGGATGAGATGGTGATTTTTAATGGCAGGATCGCAGAGTCACGTTGTCAGAAAGTTGAACAAATATATATATGCCCCTGTAGGAATTCTAGAGAGGAAAACCAGCCATGAGACCTTTCTAAGTATATACTCTTAAGAGAAATCTTGATAGGGTATTCGACCTCAGAGGTTAAGGAAGAGTGGGTTTCAGGAAGGACCTGGGGGGCGGTTAGCTACACACATAGAGGTGTGCTGCAACCAGCTTGCACCAGCTCCTGAGAATCAATTGTTACATCTCTTTCCAACTCTGGGCTCTGTGGCTTCATATAAATACCAAAATAGGTCATGGTAGGTGTAGTTCTACCCATAGAAACTGACAAATGCTACAGATGAGGGTCCCCTTCTCACAAAGTCAACTATCAACCCCAGAGCCTATTACTAAACCTTTATGAGCACACCACTGATCTGCTGCAGCTTCAATTTGAGGACAGGCTGTTGCAATGAGCACTGAGGATGGTGTTGCGTGAGAACATTTTCATGAAAGAAGCAGCACCCTCCGCCAGAGGTCACCGGGTGAGTGTGTGCTGAGCAGGTGCAGGCACGGTCCTCCTTAAAAGACTAGAATGAGTGGCTGTTCATTGATAAGAACTAAATTTTGATCGAGCTGAGAGAATTCCAGATGATGCAACCTAGAAGAGGCTAAGCAAATAAAAATAAGTCATCAACAACCTGTCAGACATGCAGAATTTAGTGAATAGAAAATTAACCCATTCCTCTGAACTGAGCAATGCTTGATTTAGCTTCAGTGAGCCTTACAAGTGGAAGCTGGAACTTTCTTCCTGTTTGTGTCTACTGCAAGAAGTAAAAATACACACCACCTACCTGAAGCCTGTCATGATACTTGTGTTTCTGTAGGAATATTTTCTAAAACATCTTAAGTTACTGCTAGAAATTGCCAGCAACTGTGTCTGTGTTTTCCCATTTTTGAAAGAAAGTAATGCCCTCAATGCCTTAGAATTGCTCCTTCCCACCTTCTGATGCCTTGTCCTGGGCTTAGTGGATGTAAATTAACTCTGCTGCTGAATAAAGAAAATTTTATTATAGGAATACAGTGCTGAATACAAAAAGAGAGTCATCAATTTTGTCTTTCTTTTCATTTTCTCTCCTTGACCCTTTTCTTCTTAACTATTCTTCTCATTTTTTTTTCTAGCTAGCATGTTTTCTATGTCTGTCACATACACAGGGTTTCTTGGGGACTAGAAGTGCATAAGAAGTTTAACAAGGGGCGATTTACCTGCTTAATGTTATTGTTCACATAGCACAGTCATTCATCATCAATTCAGTAATGTTTGTTAATCACCTGTGATGTAAGAGACACTGTTCTAGACATATTATATCCTACACAGCAACATCTTCTAAGGTATATATTAAAACAGAAGATACAGACTTCAGGCAGGTCCATTCTGCTCTGATTTGGGTTTGAAATCAACAGTTCCATATTTGTTTTCATTTATTTTTAATATAAATTTCCTTGAGTATAGTTAGTATACATGATGTTATAGGATACATATATATAGTGAAAAGACTATTATAGTGAAGCAAAGTAACCTATTTGTAACTGTATTAGTCTGAATACTCTTGTATATTGACCATGTGAATGTCTTTCACTTTATTAGTTTTATTTTCTTAGCCTTATATCTTGGGAAATATTAGGTTCTCAGAGTGGAAGCAGTTCAGATGAGCCATACTGCAGGAAATACACTATTACTATAAAGGATACTTGCAGGAGAGCACTGTGCATTTCCTCCCTCGGTGTCAGCCAAATACACATAAAAAGTTGGGGCAGTGATACAATTAAAATGTTAGTGGAAGGATGCCTACAGGGCCCAGGCACAAAAGTGTCACCTCTTTTGTCAGTCACCTCCCTGACATCCCTACCATCAACCTCTCCTTCTTCCTGTTATAACAAAAGTCTTTCTTAAAAATGTAAGTAATGTCTACCACTTACAAAATTTTAGTTTCAGCTGTGCAAGGTAGCCCTCACCTGTAATCCCAGCATTTTGGGAGGCTGAGGTGGAAGGGTCGCTTGAGACCATCAGTTTGAGACCAGCCTGGGCAACATGGTGAAATTCTTTCTCTGTGCACGCACGCGTGCGCACGCACACACACACACACATGCCAGGCATGGTATGAGTGCCTGTAGTCCCTGCTACTAGGGAGGCTGAGGTGGGAGAATCACTTGAGCCCAGGAGTTTAAAGTTGCAGTGAGCCATGATCACACCACTGCACTCCAGCCTGGGCAACAGAGCGAGACCTTGTGTCTGAAAAACAGACAAATCAAAATTTAGTTTCTTAAAGAACACCTTAAATAGGGCTCTGAGCCATTTTTCAAATCACATGTATGTTTTCACAGGAAATGGGGCAGGGGGATAGGAAATAACTGAAATACAGGCTATGTAGAGGAGTATCCACAGGGGAAGACAGAAGTTAGCAAAAAAGCTTGGTGTGGAGGATGGTCTAACTGAGAAAGAGAGGCATTACCAGAATATAAGATCTGCTGCAGTTAGAAGAGACCCAAAATAACATTGTGTCAAATGGAGACAACTTTATATCTCTGTTGTTTAACGGCCCAGAGAGACATGGGCAGGGCTAGCATTGTGAGTCAGCTCCATGGGGTCATCCAGGGACCCAGGCTCCTTCTACCTTGTTGCTCTACATCCCTAAAGTGTCGCTCTCCCTCCAGGTCTCACTACTACAAGCTAAAAATTCCCAAGTTCATTACACCTGTGCTTTCAATCAAGTTTGCTCTGCCAAGCCCCATTGCCACTCTACTTTGTCATCATGTCCCCGGTACAGCCTTCTTGTCCCTACTAGATACCCAATAGGTGGCAATACAGGCATTGATGGATCCTACTGGGCTCTGACAGGCTCTAATGCCCACTGACTGTTTGTTTTGCTAAATCTGTAGGGTTATCTGTGGTTAGGTAGGGGAAAATGCTTCTTTCTCTTCTGGTTACACCATGGTCTAGAGTTTCCAAAGTAAGATTGTTTATACTCCAGTGTTCTGTAAATTTTTATCAGACAAAAACTAAATAAAATAATTCCAGCTTTAATGGACAGTCCCTATTCTCCACTGCTCTAGATATGTATCCAAGAGGAACTAAGTTGTAAGATACACATGGAAAATAACAATCATACTGTGTTCAGAATCACTCCCCCTAACTTACAACTATCTCTCTATTATAGTAAGCTCATTTACCTAGGCTCCCTTCCCCGAGACAAGATCTCCTGTCCTCATCCTACCCCTCCAAATATCTTCTGTTAGACCTGTGCCACCAGTTCAGTGACATGCTCTGATCACTTATATTTAAAGTGAAGTTCAGCTAGACACAGCATTGGCACAAGGAAATAGGTTGGGGCATAATACTTTGAAAATCGTAACACATGAGAAACAGAACAACACATCAGTTTGTTCATTGGGAGCCCCTCATAGCATGAGGTATACTATTCAAGACAGTAAAAGTGTCTCAAATTGTGACATCTGTATTATTCAAAGTAGCCAACTATTGAGTATAGCAACCTGCTTGAGTGTTGGGTCTATTGATTGAAAGTTCTATTATAATTCTAAAGTGGATTTAATCTACTATGTTGTAAATGTCAGTAAATATTAATTTTGAAACAAAAAAGTCATTTTTTAACAATACAGCAATAGTACTCCTTAGGATTTACACGAAAGAGTTAAAAATCACAATAAGATACTATCTCACACCAGTCAGAATGGTGATTTTTAAAAATTCAGGAAACAACAGATGCTGGCAAGGCTGTCAAGAAATAGGAACGCTTTTACATTGTTGGTCGGAGTGTAAATCAGTTCAACCATTGTGGAAGACAGTGTGGCGATTCCTCAAGGATCTAGAATCAGAAACACCATTTGGCCCAGCAATTCATTGCTGGGTACCTACCCAAAAGATTATAAATCATTCCACTATAAAAACACATGCACATGTATGTTTATTGCAGCACCACTTAGAATAGCAAAGATTTGGAACCAATCCAAATGTCCATCAATGACAGACTGAATAAAGAAAATGTGGCAAATATACACCCTAGAATACTATACAGCCATAAAAAAGAATGAGTTCATGTCCTTTTCAGGGACATGGATGAAGCTGAAAGCCATTATTCTCAGCAAACTAACACAAGAACAGAAAACCAAACACCACATGTTCTCACTCGCAAGTGGGAGTTGAGCAATAAGAACACATGGAAACAGGGAGGGGAACAACACATACCGGGACCTGTTGGGGGGTGGGTGGCAAGGGGATGGAAAGCATTCATTAGGAGAAATACCTAACGCATGCAGGGCTTCAAATCTAGATGATGGGTTGATAGGTACAGCAAACCACCATGGCACATGTATACCTATGTAACAAACCTGCACGTTCTTCTGCACATGTATTCCAGAACTTAAAGTAAAATTTAAAAAAAAAAAAAAAAAAACGAAAAACTTATGTCCAAACAAAAACTTCCACATGATGTTTTAGTTTCATTCATAATTGTCAAAAAGTAACCAGGATGTCCTTCAGTGGGTGAATGAGTAAATAAAGTGGAATACATCCAGACAACAAAATATTATTCAATGTTTGAAAAATGAGTTACCAAGCTACAAAAAGACATGTGAGAAACTTAAATGTATATTACTAAGTGAAAGAAGCTAATTGATAAAGACTACATACTGCATGATTCCAACTAGATAACATTCTGAAAAAGGCAAAACTATGGAGACAGTTAAAAGATCAGTGGTTTCCAGGGATTAGAGAGAAGGAAGGGATGAATAGCTGAGCATGGAGGATTTCTAGAGCAGTGAACCTACTCTGTGTGACACAACAATGTTAGACACCCCATTATACATTTTTTCCATGCCCACAGAATGCACAACACAAAGAGTGAACCCTAATGTAAACAACTATGGACTCTGGATGATTATGATGTGTCAGTATAGGTTCACCAATTGAAACAAATGTAGTACTCTGGTGGATATTGATAACGGGGGAGGCTATGCATTTGTGTGGGGAGAGAGTGTATGGGAAATCTCTGTACTTTGCACTTCAGTTTGCTTTGAACCCCAAACTAGTCTAAAAAGTCAAGTCTACTTTAAATGAGGGAAAATACAGTTCTTCTGAAACAACTGTTAATATCCTCAGTGCAATCCAGATTCCAACAACATAAATACAGCCCTAAAGTCCACCTGTGGAAATTTCTCTTCCCAATTTATAAACACCAATATTTTGTCAATAATAAATTATATAGATGTAGGTAAAAATTTTGTAAAAGTTTCCTAAGTAATTTAGAGAAAACAAGAAAAGCTTCACACCCTTCCTTTTGGGGGATTACAGGAATATATTCCGTATGTTCCAAACCTGAGACATTAAATAAAAATAACAATCTGGATGAGAGCCTGCCTCTAGGGAGCACAGGGGAGCCTGGCCAAATGTTGGAACATGCCAGTGTATGGCAGCAACATGAAATGCATTATATCATTTTAAACTCTAAAGCAAATTTTAAGCAGACATTATCATTCTCACTTTATTAAAATTTTGTATGAGACAAGGTCAGGATTTGATGTTACAAACACGTTTTATTTTGTAGTCTCATTCTCCAGGTACTCAAATTCCCTGGTTGTAAAAAGAAACAGCATTTTTATCCAGCTTATTTGTCAGGATTATATGAAAAAAAAACTGAACTCGGCCAGTGGCCTTGAGTAGGCGATAAAACTGTAGAAATAGTCCTATGAACTAGAAGTAGGAGAGACAATAAATGAGGCAGAACTGGAGTTGAAGAATCCTCAGGAAGGAAAGTAGCATTACAGAACCAAGAGAGGCTAAGAAAGGCAGCTATGGCTGGGTGTGGCTCATGCCTGTAATGCCAACACTTTGGGATCCCAAGACATGAAGATTGCTTATGGCTAGGAGTTCAAGCCCAGCCTGGGTAATATAGTGAGACCCTACTAAAAAAAAAAAAAAAAAAAGGGGAACAAAAGGGAAAAAAAATTTAAAAATGCAGTCATATTCTCAACTGGGAGGAGAAGGTTGAAGTAGGCTAGAGATGTGTATATATATATATACACACACACACATATTTTATATATAATCATACACATATACACACATATATATCTTTAACTCATAAATATATGATAAAGATGAAGTTGGGCCAGAAGCGGAGGCATCCACCAGTTGTGGGCCAGTGGCAAGGGTTGGGGATTAGTGGTGATCGCAAACCATGAGCAGGAGGAAGGAGGGGTAGGAATAAAAAATAATTTTTATGTTTATTTTTCACTCCTGAGTCTCAGCTCCAGCTTGAGACTGACCTCACTCTCATCATTTGGTGTCTTAACATGGAAAGTGGCATAATTAAAGCAGAAACTCTAACAAGCTTGCTTCTGAGGCTTTGAGCCTAAAATATTGGGGTGACTCTAACATTGGAAGCCTGATCACTTTCTCAACACCAAGATCAGGATCTTTCCAATCAGCCACGTCACTGCTAGGGAGTAGGAACATAAAATAATAATGATTTTCAATAATTGAGGAAAGTTCAAACCAAACTAACATTAACTTTTCTTTGCCTCTCCATCCCCTCTTCCTCTGGCTGAGTTCCACTCCATGGATGAAAATTGCCTGAAGCTGCAGTGGTTCTCAAGCCTCACTACCTATTAGGCTCACCCGGGCAGGTTTTAGAACTGAAAAGGCTGGCCCTACTCCAGAAAAACTGAACCCAAACCTAGGAGATGGGGAAAACCTGAGCAATGATATGTTTACAGCACTCCCCAGGTGACTCTAATATACATCCAGGGTGCTGAGCATCTTTCTATCTGAACTGTTCGAGGGAAAACAAAGGATAAGATGTTATTTATTTAATTATTGAGCAGGTTTCCAATTCTTATATATGAGCTAGAGCCTTTGTTGTGAGACAATTTGTCTGTCAATAAAATTACCTTCAAATGTTTTGAAGGCTGGGATTTCTTGTTCTTAGCACAAAGAACAGCATATGCCATTATCAAAGTACCAACAGGAATCTGGATTTAAACCAATCTGGCATTTTTTCTTTATATCTTTTTTTGTCAATTCATTATCATATTCTCTAAGAGAAACAGCAAGAAGTGAGCATTTCCTCAGGGTAATCACTTGAATATGAGTGCCAATAATTTCATTCTACAAAAACCAGATACTCAATTAGAGTCTGCTAAGAAGAAAAATAAAATATATTAAATTCATAAGAACAACTTCCAAATACTGAACCTTTAACATTATCTCCGATTATAGGTCGTTGTCATATCTAGGGTGTAACCAGCAATGTCAAAAAGCTATAGAATCCTGAAAAGTGCTCCAGCACGAGAACATGACATAATGAAAAACTTGCAAAGAAATTCCTGTTCCTAGAAATGCAATACATTGTTAAAAATAAAAATCATTAATTTTTGGAGGGGAGGTGTTTTCCAGGACTCTCTGTCTTATGACTAAAGTATTTGTTAATTGGATAAAAGTAAAAGGAATATTAAATTTCAGTATTTGATGGCAGAAGCCAAGGGTGTTTCCCTAGATACAGTCTCAGTTTCTCTTCCCCCGGGCATCCTGCCATAGGGATTGCTGAGGATGTACATTTGTGATGATGTGCACATCTGGTTAAATGACATACGTGTGACCTTCAGTATTTTCAACGTGCATGCAGCTTGTAGATTGCCTTCGGTGTTGACTTTCCTTCGTCTAGCATTTGCAAGAAATTTCCATAGTTTCTAGGTCACTTCATGGAGCTTTTCACAATCTCTAATTTTAATTTTTAGACAGATATACAAATGTATTCATCACAGAAAAAAGTCCAGAAATCTCACCTGCTATAGAAAGATTGAAGAAAATTAAATTTAAACATACTCAACTTGTTCATAAGACTCCAGCAGTTATTCCCCACTGATAACTTTTGTGTACTTGCCTGGGTTCATCATCCCTGAGAACTATATCCCCACCTAGTTTCACATGTAAGGAGCTTGGAAGTTGCCATTCTGTCCTATTAACGTGGAGAAAGCAGAAGAAACTGAAAATATCAACAACGTTTCTTGAATGTGTAAGAGAGGTGAGACACAGGGTGAAGCACTGCCCCCAAGATTGGAGAGATAGGCGAATGCAGGAAGTCATAGCTTACTGGAGCAGAGACTCACAAGCAGAAACCTCGGCAGGAATCAGTACCAGGGAAGGAAAAATCTGAACTGTAATTGACAAATTGCTGGAGGCCTCATGCAGGTAACTCTTAAGACTTAAAAACCCTAGGAGGCACCCAGTCATAGGGGGACCCTCCCAGTTTTGTGAGGTTTACCTCCAGGATCTTGTCCAGGTTCCCACAGTAAATAACGGAGAAAACATCGGGCTTTTGGCAAAGGTAGGGGTATTTATATAAGCATATTAGTTTAAAATTATCTTTTTCTCTCTCATCTACATATTTTTTGTTTCAATTTTATTTATTTCCCTCTCAATATATGTAGAGAGGTTGTTTAAATAATCTTTAGGGAGTACTAGTGATAGAGGTTTCTATTTTAAGTAATTTATTGCTTTAAATAAAATCATGTCAAATTAAAATTACTAGATGCAATTTTAATATTTTCTTTCCAACTTTTAGGTTCAGGGGTACTTGTGCGTGTTTTAACGTTTTAGTTTTTGTGGATACATGGTAGGTGTACATATTTACAGGTTATGTGAGGTATTTTGATACAGGCATGCAGTGCATAATAACACCGGGATAAATGGGGTATCCATCACCTCAAGCATTCATCCTTTGTATTACAAACAATCTAACTATACACTTTTAGTTATTTTATTTTTTTTGTTTTTGAGACGGAGTCTCACACTCTCGCCCAGGCTGGAGTGCAGTGGCACAATCTCGGCTCACTGCAAGCTCCGCCTCCCGGGTTCACGCCATTCTCCTGCCTCAGCCTCCGAGTAGCTGGGACTATAGGCGCCCGCCACCACGCCCAGCTAATTTTTTTTTTTTTTTTGTATTTTCAGTAGAGACGGGGTTTCACCGTGTTAGCCAGGATGGTCTGGATCTCCTGACCTCGTGATCCGCCCACCTCGGCCTCCCAAAGTGCTGGGATTACAGGCGTGAGCCACCGCGCCCGGCACTTTTAGTTATTTTTAAATGTACAGTTATTTTTTACTATAATCACCTTGTTTTGCTAGCAAATACTAGATCTTACTCATTCTTTATAATTATTTTTTTGTACTCATTAACCATCTGCACTTCCCTCCCACCACACCCCCACTACTCTTCCCAGACTCTGGTAACCATCCTTCTACTCTTAATCTCCATGAGTTCAGTTATTTTAATTTTTAGCTCTCACAAATAAGTGAGAACACGTGAAGTATGTCTTTCTATGCCTGGCTTATTTCACTCAACATAATGACCTCCAATTTCATCCATGTTTTTGAAAATGGTGGGATCATCTTTTTATGGCTGAATAGAACTACATTGGGTATATGTACCACATTTTTTTAACTATTCATCTGTTGAAGACACTTACGTTGCTTCTAAATCTCATTAAATAGGTGAATTACATGTTGCAGGAAATTGGTGCACAGATTATTTTGCCACCCACATAATAAGCATAATACCTGATAGGTAGTTTTTTGACCCTCATCCTCCTCCCACCCTCTACCCTCAAGTAGGCCCCAGTGTCTATGCTTCTCTTCTTTGTGTCCACGTGTACTCAATTTTTTGCTACCGTTTGTAAATGAGAATATGCAGTATTTGGTTTTCTAATCCTGTGTTAGCTTACATAGGATAATGGCCTCCAGCTCCATCCATGATGTTGCAAAGGGCATGATTTGAGGGTTTTTTTATGGCTACGTAGTATTCCATGATATAAATGTACCATATTTTCATTATTCAGTCCACCATTGATGGGTGTTATGTTGATTCCATGTCTTTGGTATTGTGAATAGAGCTACAATGAACATACACATGCATGTGACCCATCATAGAACAATTTATATTCCTTGGGGTATATACTGACTAATGGGATTGCTGGGTCAAATGGTAGTTCTTTTTTAAGTCCTTCGAGAAATCTCCAAACTGTTTTCCACAGTGGCTGAACTAATTTACATTTCTAGTACTAGTGTACAAGCATTCCCTTTTCTCTGCAACCCCAAAAAATAACATCTGTTATTTTTTGACTTTTTAATAATGGCCATTCTGACTGCTGTGAGATGGCATCTTTTGTGGTTTTGATTTGCATTTCTCTGATTAGTAATGATCAACATGTTTTCATATATTTATCTGCTACTTATATGTCTTCTTTTGAGACATATAAGTCTTGTTTTCTTGTGTCTGTTCATGTCCTTTGCCTTATTTTTAAATTTTTTTTAAATTTTCTTATTTTTTGAGACAGAGTTTCACTCTTGTTGTCTAGGCTCCAAAGCAATCTCAAGTCTGTAGCCTCCACCTCCCGGGTTCAAGCGATTCTCCTGCCTAAGCCTCCCAGGTAGCTGGGATTACAGGCACCTGCCACCACGCCCAGCTAATTTTTGTATTTTTAGTAGGGATGGGGTTTCACCATGTGGGCCAGGATGGTCTCGAACTCCTGACCTCAGGCAATCCGCCCACCTCAGCCTCCCAAAGTGCTGGGATTACAGGCGTGAGCCACTGCACCCAGCTATCCTTTGCCCATTTTTTAATGGGGTTGGTTTTTGCTTGTTGATTTGTTAAGTTCCTTATAGAAGCTGGATATTAGACTTTTGTCAGATGTATGGTTTGCAGATATTTTTTCCCATTCTGTAGGTTGTCTGCTTACTTTGTTGATGGTTTCTTCTGCTGTACAGAAGCTGTTTAGTTTAATTAGCTCCCACTTGTTAATTTCTGTTGTGTTGCAACTGTCTGGAGGGACTTAGTCAAAATTTCTTTACCAGGGCTGATGCCGAGAAAGGTAGTTCCTAGGTTTTCTTCTAAGCTTTTTATAGTCTGAGGTCTTACATTTACATCTTTAATCTATCTTAATCTTTGTATACGGTGAAAGGTAAGGGTCTAGTTTCATTCTTCTGCATGTGGCTAGCTAGTTATCCCAGTACCATTTATTGAATAGGTAGTCCTTTCCCCATTTCTTGTTTTTGTCAGCCCTGTTGAAGATCAGATGGTTGTAGATGTGTGGCTTTATTTCTGTGATTTCTGTTCTGTTCTATTGGTTTATGCATCTGTTTTCATACCAGTATCATGCTGTTTTGGTTGATGCATCCTTATAGTGTCATTGAGTATAGGAGGCATGGCTGGGGAAGCCTTAGGAAACTTACAATTATGGAGGAAGGTGAAGGGGAAGCAAGCACATCTTCACAAGCTGGTAAGAGAAGGAGGAGAGAGTGAAGAAGGAAGTGCTATGCACTTTCAAGCAACTGGATCATGTGAGAACTCACTCTCATGAGAACAGCAAGGGGTAAATCCATCCCCATGATCCACTCACCTCCCATCAAGCTCCCCCTGCAACATTGGGGATTACAATTCAACATGAGACTTGGATGGCAACACAGAGTCAAACCTTATCAGGTAGTGTGATGCCTCTGGCTTTGTTCTTTTTGCTTAGGATTACTTTGGCTGGTTGGGCTCTCTTTTAGTTCCATATGAATTTAAAAATACTTTTTGTAATTCTGTGAAGAATTAGATTGACAGTTTGATAGGGATAGTGTTGAACCTCTAAATAGTTTTGGGCTGTATGGCCATTTTAACAATATTGATTCTCCTACTCCATGAGCATGGTGTTTTCTGGTTTATTTGTGTCATCTTTGATTTCTCTGAAGAGTGTTTTGCAGTTCTCATTGTAGAGATTTTTCACCTCCTTGGTTAGATGTATTTCTAGCTATTTCATTTTCTTTGTGGCTATTGTAAATGGGATTGTGTTCTTCATTTGATTCTTAGCCTTGATGTAACTAGTGTTCAGAAATGCCACCAATTTCTGCACACTGATGTTGTATTCTAAAACCTTGCTAAAATCTTTTACTAGTTCTAGTAGCCTTTTAGCAGAGTCTTTAGGGTTGTCTAAGTATAGAATCATGTGATTGGCCAAAAGAGATAGTTTGACTTCTACTTTTCTATTTGAATGCCTTTTATTTCTTTCTCGTGCCTGATTGCTCTGGCTAGGACTTCCAGTAACATGTTGAAAAGGAGTAGTGAAAGTGAGCATCCTTGCCTTCTTCCAGTTTTCAAGGGGAATTCTTCCAACTTTTGCCCATTCAGTATGATGTTGGCTGTGGGTTTGTCATAGATGGCTCTTATTATTTTCAGGTGTGCTCATTTGATACCTAATCTGTTGAGGGTTTTTATCATGAAGGGATTTGGGATTTTATCAATCATTCTTCTTCTGCATCTATTGAGATGATCATGTAATTTTTAATGCTGTTTATGTGATGAATCACATTAATTTGTGTATGTTGAACCAACCCTATATCCCATGAATAAAACCTAGTTGATGGTGATGAATTAACTTTTTGATGTGCTGCTAGATGCAGTTTGCTAATGTTTTGTTGAGGATTTTTTCATCTGTGTTCATCAGGGATATTGTCATGAATTTCCCTTTCTTCACTGTGTCTCTGTCAGATTTAGGTATTAAGCTGATGCTGGTTTCATAGAATAAGTTGGGGAGGAATCCCTCCTCTTTGATTTTTTGGAATAGTTTCAGTAGGATTGGCACCAGTTCTTTGTACATCTGGTAGAATTCAGCTGTGAATCCATCTGGTCTAGGGCTTATTTTGTTTGTAGGTTGTTTATTACTGCTTCAATTATAGAGCTCGATATTGGTCTATTCAGGATTCTAATCTCTTCCTGATTCAATCTTGAGAGATTTTGTGTTTCCAGGAATTTGTCCATTTCCTCTAGATTTTCTAAATTGTGCATATAAATTTGTTTACAGTATTCTCTAAGGAGCATTTTTTATATATGTGGGATAGGTTGAAATTATCAACATTGTAATTTCTGATTGTACTTATTTGAATCTTCTCTTTTTTCTTTGCTAGTCTAACTAGTGGTCTATCAATCTTGTTAATTTTTTAAATAATCCACTTTTGGTTTCACTGATCTTTTGTATGGATTTTTGCATCTCCATTTTCATAAGTTTTTCTCTAATTTTAGTTATTCATCTTCTTCTGCTAGGTTTGGAGTTTGTTTGTTCTTTTTATTTCTAGTTCCTTTAGGTGCAAAGTTAGATTGTCAATTTGAGATCTTTCTGACTTCTTGATGTAGCCATTTATGGCTATAAACTTTCCTCTTAACACTACTATAGCTGCATCCCAGAGATTTTGGTAAGTTCTGTTCCTATTTTTGTCAATTTCAAATAATCTTTTTTAAAGTTCTGTCTTAATTTCAATGTTCTCTCAAGAATTATTTAGGAACAAGTTGTTTAATTTCCATATGTTTGTATAGTTTTGAGAGGTCTTTTTGATATTTACTTCTATTTTTATTGCACCATGATCCAAAAATGTGCTTAGTATGATTTCCATATTTTTTTGTTGTTGAGTGTTGCTTTATCACCAAGTATGTGATCAATCTTAGAATATGTTCCATGTGCAGATGAGAAATATATATTCTATAGTTGTTGGGTGGACTGTTCTGTAGATGCCTCTTATGTCCAGTTGGTCAAGCGTTGAGTTTAAGTCCAGAGTTGTTAGTTTTCTGCCTTAGTGATCTAATGCTGTCAGTGGGGAGTTAAAATCTTCACTATTATTGTGTGGTTGCCTACATTTTTTCATAGGTAAAGAAGAACTTGTTTTTTAAATATAGGTGCTCCAATGTTGGGGGCATATATATTTAGGATAATTCAGTCTTCTTTTTAAATTGCACCCTTTATCATTATGTAATGCCCTTCATTGTCCTTCTTCATTCTTATTGATTTAAAGTCTGTTTCATCTGATATACGAATTGTGACTCTTGCTCTTTTTTGTTTTCCATTGCATGGTAGATTTTTTGGCCATCTTTTACTTTGAGGCTGTTGGTGTTGTTACATGTGAGATTGGTCTCTTGAAGACAACAGATGATTTGGTCTTATGTTTTTATCCAGTCTGTCTTTTACATGGGGCATTTAGCCCATTGACATTCCAGGTTAGTATAGATATGTGTGAATATAATCCTTTCATCTTGTTGTTAGCTGGTTGTTATGTAGACTTGATTGTATCTTTGCTTTATATTTATGCCTGTGAGCTATGTGCCTAAGTATGCTTTTGTGGTGGCCAATCATGGTCTTTTGTTTCCCTGTTTAGTACTCCCTTAAGGACCTCTTGTAAGGCTGGTCTAGTTCTAAGGTATCACCTTAGCATTTGTTTGTCTGGAAAAAGACTTTATTTCTTCTTCACTTATGAAGCTTAGTTTGGCAGGATATATAAATTCTTGGTTGACATTTCTTTCCTTTAAGGATGTTAAAAATAATCCACCAGTCTCTTCAGGTTTGCAAGGCTTCTACTGAGAGGTCTGCTGCTACCTTGATGGGGTTCCCTCTTTATATGAATCGACCCTTCTCTCTAGATGCGTTTAAGAATTTTTATTTTACATTGACCTCTGTGAATCAGACTATGATGTGCCTTAGAGATATATAGTCATCTTATACAGTATCTAGCTGGGGTTCTCTGTATCTCTTAGGTTTGCATGTAAATCTCTCTAGTGAGATTAAGAAAATTTTTGTGGACTATGTCCTTGACATAGTTTAGATATTTGTCCCTGCCCAAATCTCATGTTGAAATGTAATGCTCAATGTTGGACGTAGGGCCAGGCAGGAAGGTGATTGGATCATGGGGGTGGTTTGCTCATGAATGGTTTAGCACCATCTTCTTGGTGCTGTCATTGTAATAGTGAGTGAGTTCTTGCAAGATCTGGTTGTCTAAAAGAGTGTGGCACCTCCCTCTCTCTCTCTTGCTTCTGCTCCCTGATGTGAGATGCCTGCTTCCCCTACACCTTTCACCATAATTGGGAGCATCCTGAGGTCTCCGCAGAAGTAGACACCTGTGTTATGCTTTATGTACAACCTGCAGAACTGTGAGCCAATTAAACATCTTTTCTTTATAAATTACCCAGTCTCAGGAATTTCTTTATAGCAAAGCAAGAATGACCTAATTACAATCCTCAAATATAGTTTCTAAGTCGCATATTCTCTCTCCTTCTCTCTTAGGATTGCCAGAGAGTTATAGATTTGGTATCTTCACATAATCTCATATTTCACAGAGGTTTTGCTCATTTTTAAAAATTATTTTTTCTTTCTTGTCTGACTGAGTTGATTTGAAGAACCAGTCTTCAAACTCTTGAGATTCTTTCCTCAGTTTTATCTATTGTAATATTAATATTTCTGATTGTATTATGAAATTCTTATAGTGAGTTTTTCAGCTCTAGAAGTTTAGTTTGGTTCTTTCTTTAAATGGCTATTCAATCTCTCAGCTCTTGGATTATTTTACTGGACTCTTTGGATTTGGTTTTAACTTTATCCTCAATCTTGATGAATTTCCTTGCTAACCAAATCCTGGATGCTGTCTGCCACTTCAGTTACTTTAAAGTGGTTAATAACCATTGTTGGGGAATTATTACATTCATTTGGAGGTAAGGGGACACTCTGGTTTTTTGAATTACCAGAGTTCTTGCACTGATTCGCATCTGGGTGGTTGGTGTTCCTTTAACTGTGGCGTAAGTTAGATATAAGCAGTTTTCTTTGTTTCTGGTGCTTTCATAGGGCCAGGGCTCTGTACAGGACCTTTATGTGTGGATGAATTCTTGCAGTTAGGTTCACAGATATATATTAGTGGCAATCTTTATGGTATTGTCTTTTGGGCTGCAATCCAGTAGATGACACTTAAGAGTAATGGTCGGTAGCTAGGTTAATACCTACTCTCACAGCTCTTTTGTATTTTCTGACATTCAAAGCATGCTCTGTAGTTGAGGTGGGGCATAGCCTCCTCACCAGGTTCATTCCTGGGACTTGGGGGAGCCACTTCTGATCACTGGCACTGCATCTACATTGCTTTTGTTAGATGTTCTGGGCTGTGGGGGTCTCTCAGGCAGAGGCTGCAGGAGGCAGATATGCCACACCATTTCTAGACTGGCCTTGTATAGGAAGGCATGCCCCACTCCTGCACTGGCCCAGGAACCCATGCATCTTACCCTTCTCAGTGCTCTGAGGGTCAGGGTTCTCCCCTGCTCTTCTGTCAGCCACATATCTCCATATTCCTCAGCTGAGCACCACAGTCCGTGGGACACCAGAACATCCCACAGCTTGGGGTCAGGTTCCAGCTGCACAGAGGGATCTTATGTGCTCCCAGGTCACCAGGAAAGTACTCAGGTACAGAAATCCACTCAGTATGGCATGCAAGGGCTGTACTGTGACCTGCTCCTGCAGTTGGCTAGCCCTGGGCCCTG
The DNA here is from genome assembly GCF_000951045.1 of Mandrillus leucophaeus. Classification (NCBI taxonomy): domain Eukaryota; kingdom Metazoa; phylum Chordata; class Mammalia; order Primates; family Cercopithecidae; genus Mandrillus; species Mandrillus leucophaeus. The sequence continues at coordinate 797,715 of NW_012106030.1, read as the reverse complement.
GGAAGGGCTGGTAGGCAGGGGAGCTTGCATCTTCCCATTGGAACAGATGCATCCCAGGTCCAACGGGGAGCTAGCCCTGCTGTCTCCTGGCTCAGAGGTCAGTTGAGACTTCCAGCTCCTGGAAAGGGATGGGGAGACCTGGGGAATGGGTGTCCATGGCCACTCTCTGGCGAAGCTGCCCAGCTCACAAAAGCTTCCCAGCTCTATGTCATCTGAAGGCTGTCTCTGTTTCTGCAGAGAGGCAGATCCCTATGCTTGCTCACATAATCACAGGGGATGAAGAGTCACCTGTAGCTAGGATCTAAAAGGTCCACAGTGAGAGTGAGCCATCCTTCAGTTCCCTCACTCATCCTTTTCCCATGAGCCATTCAGGGCCAGAAACTACTCCTAGTACGCCTAGTACCCCACTCAAGGGTCTAAACTTCCTTCCTCTTAACTTCAGCTTTAGTACTGTTTCTACATCCACTCTTGGCATTTTGCATCTGAAGATATACACAAGTTATGGTGGTTTACTCAATAATTTGGTCTCCTTGGTGGGAGCAGCACTTCCTGGTTGTATCTAGTAGGCCATCTTGTCCCACTTCTCTAGGCACATTATTTTCAAACTACAGAAAACCGAAGATGAAGGAAAAGCCCTGAAAACATCAGGATAAAAACACTTTACCTTTAGAGGAACAAAGAAAATAATTATATATGACTTTTCCTCAGAAATAATACACGTAAGAAGAGAGTGGAAGAGATTTTTAAAGTGTTGAGGAAAAAAACCCACTGACCTAGAATTCTGCACTCTGCAAAATTATCCTCCAAAACTAAAGATGTAGTAAGACCTTCTCAGAAAAACAAAAATTGAGGAAATTTTACCAGTAGAACTGCCATGTAAGAAATGTTAAAAGAAGTTCCTTAGAGAGAAGGAAAATAATATAGTTCAGAACTCAGATTTACATAAAGAAGAGTATTAAAAAAAGAATGAGTGAAGATAAAATAGAAATTTTTGTTTTTCTTATTCTTAATTGATTGAACAGACAACAGTTTGTTCAAAATTCATAATAACAGCAATGTATTTGATTTTTGTCCTCATCCATTTTCTGCTGCTATAACAGAATACTGAAGACTAGGTAATGTATAGTGAACAGAAATTTGTTTCTCACAGTTCTGGATGCTGAAAAGTCTAAGACCAAGGCACCAGCGTCTGGCAAGGCCCTTTCTTCCCGACTTCTGGGAGGGAGAAACACTGTGTCCTCACATGATATACGGCAGAAGGGCAAGAGAGGAAGTATACTCCCTCTTCCACCTAGAGCCTCTTTATGAGTCCTAATCTCATCTGTGGGGGCTCTGCCTTTATTATGTAATTACCTCTTAAAGACCCCACCTTTCGATACTATTACATTGCGGATTAGGGATTAGGTTTCAATCTATGAATTTTGGAGGGGACGTAAAAATCTAAACCATAATAATTATGTATGCTTATGTATATATAATACATAGTTGTAAATATACACTACAAACTCTAGGGCAACCACTAAAAATAAAAATAGAAGTATAACTGATATGCTAAGAAAGGAGATAAAATGGTATCATATAAAATGCTCGATTAAAACCACATACAGCAGAAAAAAGGACAAAAATAAGAACAACAAGAAAAACAAATAGAGAACTGTTCCAAGTAAATATTAATACAAATATCTATATACCAATAATTACTTTGAATGTCAATGGTCTAAATGACCTACTTTAAAAAGAAAGATTGTCAGAATGAATTAAAAACAAGACCCAACCATATCTTGTCTACAAGATACCCACTTTCAATATAAAGACACACATAGATTAAAAGTAAATCGATGGAGAAAGATATACCATGCTACACACACACACACACACACACACACCAGAACAGACTTCAAAGCAAGGAGAGTTATCAGAGATAAAGAGAAGCATTACATTACAATAAAGCAGTCTATGCTACAAGAAGACATAACAATTCTTAATGTGACAACAGACAGTTGAATTGTGTGAAGCAAAATCTCATACAGCTGCAAGAAGGAAAAGGTGAACTCACTATTATAGTTGGAGACATCAACACCCCCATAAGAAATAGAGAAATCCAGCAGGCAGAAAGGCAGCAAGGATATATTTGAATTCAACAATACCATCAATTAGCTGGATATAATCAACTTCTATAGACTACTTCATGCAACAACAGCAGAAAATACATTTTTCTCAAGCTCACATAGAGCATTTACCAAGGTAGACCACATTGTGGGCCATAAAACATACCTTAACACATTTTTAAAAATAAAAATCATTTAAGTTCTGCTTTCAGACTAAAATAGACTTAAACTAGAAATTACTGAAAAAATAAATGAAAAATCCCCAAATACATGAAGATTAAACAACATACTTCTAAATAACACATGAATTAAATAAGAAATCTCAAGACACATTTAAAAATATTTTGAACTAAATGAAAATGGAAAATACAAATTGAAATTTGTGGGATGTACAAAAGCAAAGCTTACAGGGAAATGTATAGCATTGAATGCATACATTAGAAAAGAAGAAAAATCTAAAATCAACAATATAAGTTTCTACCTTAGGAAACTAGAAAAGGAAAAGCTAATGAAATCCAAAGGAACAAGAAGGAAAGCAATAATAAAAATTAAAGCAGAAATCGTGAAATAAAAAACCTGAAATCAATAGGGTAAAGCAACAAAACCCAAAGCTGTTTCTTTGAGAAGATCAAAAAAATTAATAATCCTCTTTCATGCCTAATATGCAAAAAGAGAAAGGATATAAATTACATCAGAAATGAAACAGAGAACAATACTACAGATCCAATAAATATTAAAAGGATAATAAAGAAATAGTATAAATAACTCTATGCTCTCAAGTTTGGCAATCTAAATGAAGTGAATCAGTTCCCTGAAAGATACAATTTGCCAAAAATTCCACAAGAAGTAACAGACAATCTGAATTAGCTTCTATCTATTAAAAATTTTAGTTTCTAATTTTAAAATTTCTAAAACACAAAGCATCAGACCCAGATGCATTCACTGGTAAATTCTATCACACATTTAAGGAAGAAATCATTTCAATTCTCTACAATCTCCTTTAGAGAATAGCAGCAGAGGCAATACTTCCTAACTCATTTTATGAGGCAAGAGTAACCCTAATACTAAAACCAGGAAAAGGTGTTAAAAGGAAGGAAAACTACAAACCGATATCTCTCATGAACATAGATGTAAAAATTCTCAAAAATAAAAAACTAGCAAATCAAATCCAACAATGTATAAAAAGAAGTATACATTACCACCAAGTGAGATTTATCCCAGGTATTCAAGACTAGATAAACATTTAAAAATCAATCAATATATTCTATCACATTAACATTATAAAAAAGAAAAATCACATGATCATATCAATAGATGCAGAAAAAAGAATTAAAAAATGATAAATTTTAAAAAAAATCTACGAAACCTATAGCTAACATCTTAATTAATGATGAGAAACCTGAAGCTTTTCCAGTGATTTGTAGATTAGGAGGAAGGCAAGGATGCCTTCTCTCACCATTACTTTTGAGCATCATATTGGAAGTACTAGCTAATGCAATAACACAAGAAAAGAAAATAAAAAGTATACAGACAGGAAAGGAAAACAAAACTGTTTTGTTTGCAGATGACATAATCATTTATGAAGATAATCTTTAAAAACTGATGAAACAAAAACACTATTACACAATTATGGCAAAGTTGTAGGATATAAGATTCATATACAAAAGTCAATTACTTTCACATATACCAGAAATGAACAAGTGAAATTCTAGATCTAAAACACTATGCCATTTACATTAGCATCCTCCAAAATAAAATAGTTAATTATAAATCTAATAAATATATATGTATAAGATCTATATGTGGAAAACAATGAAACTCTGATCAATGAAATCAAGAAAGAACTAAATAAATGGAGAGCTATTCCATGTTCATAGTTAGGAAGACTCAGTATTTTCAAGATGTCAGTTACTCCCAAATTCATGCATAGATTCAATGCAATCCTAATAAAAATTCCAACAACTTCTTTTGTAGATATAAACAAAATGATTCTAATGTTTTTATGGAGAAGCAAAAACCCATAATTGCTGATGCAAAATTGAAGAAGAAGAACAAAGTTTGAGAACTGACACTACATGGCTTCAGGACTTACTATGAAGCTATAGAACCCAAGATAATGTCATATTGGTTAAAGAATAAAGAAATAGATCAACGGAAAAGAACTGAGAGCCCAGATAGACCCACATAAAGACAGGCAACTGATAGTCTTTCAGTGAATGTTGCTAGAACTGGAGAGCCACATGCAAAACAGTGAACTAGACAAAGACCACACACACTTTACAAATATTAACTTGAAATAGATCATAGACCTAAGTGAAAAAAAGAAAAACTATAAAACTCCTAGAAGATAACATCAAAGAAAATATAAAAGACTTTGTGTATGGTAACAACTTTTTGAATAAAACACCAGTCACAAATAATGAGATAAAAATTGATAAGCTACACTTAAAAAAAAACCCAAAAATTCTGGTTTGTTAAATACAATGACAAGAGAATAAGAAGACAAGTCACAGAGTTGGAGAAAATATTTGCAAAAAGACGCATATCATAAAGGACTGTTATATAGTCCTATTAGTACTATTATATAGGTCTTTATCACGTGAGTCTTTTTGCAAATACTTTTATATCAAAATAATATAATATATAAAATAATATATATCAATAATATTTTATATATCAATATTTACATCTATATTTATATATCAATATTTATATCTATATTTTTTTATATACCAATAATATTTATATCTATTAAAATTTGAGTTTCTAATTTTAAAATTTCTAAAACACAAAGCATCAGGCCCAAAATGCAAGTATTTTGATATATTACTTATATATATCAAATATATTAAAAACTTGAAAACTCAACAATAAATAAGCTGATTTAAACAATAAACCAAAGACTGCAACACATATCTGACCAAAGAAGACATACAGGTTACAAATAAGCATATGAAAATATGTTCCACTTCCTATGTCATCAGGAAAATACAAATTAAAACAATAATGAGATAGCAATATACACCTATTAGAATGGTCAAAATCCGTAACACTGACACCACCAAATGCTGACGAGAATGTAGAACAACAGGTACTGTCAATCATTGCTGGTGGAAATACAAAATGGTACTGCAACTTTGGAAAACAGAAGTTTCTTACCAAACATATTCTTACCATATGATCTAGCAATCACTCTCCTTGGTATTTACTTAAAGGGGTTGAAAACTTATGTCCACACATAAGCTTGTGGACTAAACTGGTACTCAGGTGTTTACAGCAGTTTTATTCATGGTTACCAAAACTTGGAAGTGACCAAAATGTCCTTTAGTAGGTGAATGGATAAACTGTGGTACATCCAGACCATGGAATATTATTCATTGTTAAAAAGCAATTAGTTATCAAGCCATGAAAAGGCATAGAGGAAACTTAAATGCATACAATCAAGTGAAAGAAGACAACGTGAAAAGGATACATACTTATTATTCCAATTATATGACATTTTGGAAAAGGCAAAGCTATAGGGACAGTAAAAAATCAGTGGTTGCCATGAGTTGGGGAGGGAGGCATGAATAGACAGAGCACACAATATTTTTAGGGGATTGAAACTATTCTATATGATACTATAATGGTGGATACATGTCATTATATGTTTCTTCAAACCCATAGAGTATGTTATGGTAAACTGTGAACTCTGGGCATAAGTGATGTGTCAATGTAGGCTTATTAATTCTAACTAATGTACCACTCAAAAGGGGGATGTTGATAATAAGGCAGACTATGCATGTGTGGGGGCAAGGGTCATATGGAAAATCTCTGTACATTCCTAATTTTGCTGTGAGCTTTAAATCTTCTAAAAACATAGTCTTTAAATAAATGAAAAAGAAAAAGAAAGGAACAAAAGAAAGAGGGAAGGACGGAGGGAGGGAGGAAGGGAGACAGAGAGAGAGGAAGGAAGGGAGGAAGGGACTGTGTCCCCTTTTATCATAAAAAGTGTAGGGCACGTAGATGCTTCTATAGCAGAGAATGACTTTGGGCTCATGAATTACGTGCTCCATTATGGTTGGCTCAGTAAAGATCCCTTGCAAGATGGAAAAATATTTAAACCTTGGTCCTCCTTGTGAAATACCAGAGAGTGAAAGAACAAATTCGAAAAGATGTATATTTTCCTTTTCTGAAACATTCAGCAATTTCCAAAATATTTGCAAAAATTTAGCTTTAATCTGTAGTATAAGCATACTACTATCCACTTAGGGATTAGAAGCAAAAGTATTTATTATGCACTGAACACGGCATCTGGAATACATGATAGAAGAGACTTAATAAATGTGGATTATTGACCTCTTCTCTTTATTTCTCAGAAATGTAAGTGAACACTACACAGGACTTTTGAGGAGCAGAATTTTGAAGATATCTTAATACCTTATTATACTTTTCCCTCAGGCACTGAAGAAGTGCAGGATGAAGCCAATTCTTTCGATCTGAAAAGCAAAATCAGATCCCTATATTTTTTAAGTTCGGATGTGTAACCTGGTGCTTCTGGGTTGCTCTTATCTAGGATCGTGATGACCTGTTACGAGTGTGCTTTAGCGACCTTGAAAATGGATAACATCAAAATGCAATTTACTATACAAAAATGGCATGAAACAATGCATCTTTCAAACATGCTCTGAAATGCTCATCATGATGGTGTCACAAAGATTAACGGTAAATTACAAAATAAGTACATGATAGCATAGCAGTGCATTTTAAATGAAAATGGGCAGGGGAGAGAATGAAAACATAATAGGCATCTTCTTTCTGAATTTCTTATTGCCAAATCTTAAATGAAACAAGAGGCATAATCACAAGTAGATTAGGAGCACAGCCCAGAAATTGTTGAGGACAACGTGCTTTTAAAGGGCGAAGGTCATGTCACCTTCTCCATTTTGGCCTCTATTACACTCATGAAGAAAAAGGTAAGTGTGTTTCTAGTTAATAGAGTAGCCCACAAAATCAATATAGAGAAATAGTAAACACATAGTGCAAATGTTACTTGAAGGAGATACTATCAAGGAAAAGACACTTTCAGCAAAAGAGAGGCCTTTAGAAGCAATTTTGTTCAACTGTATTTTTTATTATTATTATTATTATTATTATTATACTTTAAGTTCTAGGGTACATGTGCATAACGTGCAGGTTTGTTACATACGTATACTTGTGCCATGTTGCTGTGCTGCACCCATCAACTCGTCAGCACCCATCAACTCGTCATTTACATCAGGTATCAACTGTATTTCATTGGTGAGGAAAAATGAAGTCCTGAGATGTAAAGGACATAGAGTGTGGTGTTGTTGCTTCAGCCTCGAATTGAACCCAGGGCCTGTAAGCTGTTAGTGCTTCTCTTACCTTTTACATCCTATTGGATCTAAGAGTGTGAACTGAAAGGATTTAAGTGTAGCTACAATTTCCTTTCTAGAATAGGGCCCGTAGAAAGTCAGGTGGACTTTACAAAATAAGTGAAAGGCAATTTTCAGCAATGAAAAGGTTTTGATTCTAAACTGTCTCTATTTAATAATCTGTAATTCTGCTCACACGGAAAAGAATGTCAGAAGAGAATTAGAGATGAGTTTTTTATATGGGGCTTAAGTGGATGTGGTCTGATAGAAAACAATCATTTTATTTTCTAATTAAGTTTATACAATTTGGCAACCATATCCATTTCCCAAAAAGAATTTCCTGTGGATTCTACAAACTGGAAGTCAGAAATAATACTGCTCAAAAGTTTCTCCTTCCTTTCCCAACTCCAGTTTAAATTTGTCTTCTTGACATGAAAATCCAAGCAAAGCTTTGCCCAAGCCTGTAAAAGCTTTATATGAGGTTCCAGGGAAAAACAAGGCAAAATAATACAAACAGCAACTCTGACAGCAGAGACCAGAGCTCTGCTCTCTGTGATTTTCCTGGCTGTTCAGTAAAGGTCTTGATGCCTGGTGATGAATAGACTGCATGTGTACAGTAAAAGATAAAAATGATCTCCATTGGCCCTTTCCCAGCTACAGATGCCATTGCCTTGACCTTAAGCATCTTATTCCAGCCCCAGTTTGCTGAAATGCTCCAAGGCAAAATACTCTGTGTCACTCTGCCTCAGTGTGGCGAGCGGCTCCTGGGCCTGGGAATGTGCTCATATTTGGTGATGTCTTCCTGCGTCACTAAAGCAATCAAATGGATCCAAATTGAAAAGACAATAAGGGCTGAACAAAAGCCGAGAGGGCAGACAGATGGGTAATAATCCCCTCTTCTATCATTCGTGTCTATAGAGAATTATTCAGCAAAATTGAACTCTGATGAACAGAGCCCAAGATAGCTTTATGCAATGAAAATTATGGGATTCTTCCTTTCTATTTGCTTCTGTGCTCTGAGAGAAATGGTAAAATGATATTCTTATTCATGGTAGTAGAAAAAAAGGATCTACTGATGTTTGTCACAGTCAGCAGTGTGATACCAGAGAGTGAGAACTTTATTCAGCCAGGCTCCCTTTATCATGAATCAGGATGTATATGGGAGATCTGTCGACACCTCTGTCAGTTCCCAGGGCCTCTGATCTGGGATAGATAACGCTTGGGGAAAGAAATGGAACATCTGCTCTTCTAAGTTGACTCTGGAAATCAAGAGAGCCAAATGGATAATAACCTTTCATTCAGTAAGTTTTGAAATAAATCAGTCAACTATGATTTGAAAACCTGTAGCGACAGACTTGGGAAAAGGAAGTCCCCCATATCTAAGGATGTGGAGGCTAGAAAGTGGGGAGGTATTTGCTAAAATGAGAAGTTCATTGGTGACTTTCATATTTTATGTGGCCCCCTTCATCCCAACTACATGCCTCTGAAAGGGTGTTACAGGCACCGTGGGTACCAGTGGCAGTACCTCTGGTGACGCATAAATCTAGTACTGCTTACCACTGCAGAGGTATCTCTAACCAAATGCTACTGCAGTAAGTTTGGTGGCCCTGTTTTCCCCTGAAACATAGCAGAAGACATCTTTTAAGCTTAGGTTCCAAGTTATCGTGGTCTGTGTTTCCACCAAGGGAGGGTGAGTAACAAGCCACTTATGACAGATACCTATCAACCAGATAATCTAGAAGAAATTCTTTCAGACTAGATGAGTAATATCTTTACCTTTGCTTTGGGACTGCTGTTCAACAGAGGTTTAAAAAGGGTAACTGGGATAATGTCCTATTTTATCCCATGTCTGAAAAAAATTCTATTTCTTATCAAGGATGTTTTTTATTAAAAATAACAGCAGTTATTACTTCTTGAGTTTTTGAGTTATTAAGGATACATACTGATTGAATATTTTGAATATTCCTTATCTGAAATGCTTGGGACCAGACGTGTTTTGGATTTGTACTTTTATTCATATTTTGGAATATTTGTAGATATATATCTTGAGGAAAGGATGTAAGTCTAAACACAAAATTCATTTATGGATTTTATACTTTCTACACATAGCCTGAAGATAATTTTATACAATATTTGTATTAATTTTGTGCCTGAAACAAAGTTGTGTTGAGTACTTATGTGTAGAATTTTCCACTGTGGTATCATGTCAGCACTTAAATACTATTGGATTTGGGAGCATTTTATCAGATTTTTGGATTCTCAGCCTGTATACACGTGTATGTTTATGTGTACACACACACACACACACACACAGAGTTAAGTGACTTGCTTAAGATAATGCAAGTAGTGAACTTTGGGACCCAGGGCTGCCTGATTCCATATCTCAAGGTCCTTGTACTAAAACCAAGCTAGCTTATCTCTGGCACTCAGTTGCAATTGATTCTACATTGCCTTCTACTCTTACCTTTACATTTCCTTTACCATGTTGTAAGCTCCCTCAAAGGCAGAAGCTATATCCTATATTTGTCACTCCCATAGAGCCAGAGCCTAGCAAGTCATTACCTGACTTCATGTGATGAAAGCCTGTTCCATACATAGAGTGATTATTTGTCAATGTTATGAGACCTCAAGCCTTCATCGGGTTTGAAAGATAAGGTGGAAATAGTCACTCACAGATTACTGAGGTCCTTGCATGCCATATGGGGCTGAGAAAGCTGCTCATTGCATATCCATATGTGCCCTACATTTTCCAGCCCTCAGCTGCATTTGGGACACAACAGTGCTGAGGAATGGACTGTGAGCAGAAATGACATATGTCACATCTAGGTCATGGCAACTAAGAATCAATTTCCCTTCTCCATTCTTCTCTTCACACACATTCTTCTCTTCACTACTTGACATGAGGTAGTAGTATCACAAGATAAACCCAGCCTGAATTTCTCAGTGATCAAATAGATGAGAACTCTTTCATCAGACTTTGCTAGAGAAAGAAATACACTTTTGTCTCCAAACCATTGAGATTTGGGGTTTATATGTTGCTGCCACAAACCCTGTCCTCTTCTTGTCAATATGCCATGCCATGAAGTTTAGACTTTTAAATATTAACTAACGCAGCTCATTAGAAGCTTTTATGCAAAGCAGCAGCAATCTAAAGTATCTTAACTATCAAATTAGGTCTTTTTAAGTCATACCTTCATATTTTCTTTCCTTCTAGCATTTTCCAGGGTCTTTGACTTTTCACTTATTCATTCAACAATTGATTGTTAATTATGTTATCTGACTACTACTGTGTGTCTGGTGTGGGACATTGAGGTCATTTAATTATTTGTTAAATATTGAAGTATATCATGTACCAGACACAGTTCTAGTGCTTGTCAAATATTTAATCTAGAAATCCTGGAAGGCACTATCATCACCCTCATTTTATATATTAGGGAAACTGGGTCACAGAGAAATTAAGGAACTTGCTCAAGGTGATAGAGCTGGTAGTGGAAAATACTGAAGCTTGAAAATAGCCAGACTTGGCTCCAGCACCTAAGCTCTTAATGAAAAAGCTGTACTGATGATAGTGTTACAGCTGAATCAATGCAGGGGATGGAGTCCTAACAGATCATCATGGCCAACCTGGTCCTTGCCCATGGGCCTTACTGAAGCTGCTGCTTCCCTCCTATTTTATCACAAACATCAGTTTGGTTTTAAGACCAAGAAGTTCTCAGGAAAATGCTGAGAGAACTCTCAGGGAATTCATCCCATCTCTACATTCCTTTAATATCTTCTTTACATTTCCATCAAGCCACTGCTTATCTCATGTATTTATTTAGTTAGTTATGTACAAGGTTTATTCATATTAGTAAGCCTACAGCATTTACTTCACAACATGAATATGCAGAGTGAATATTTTACAGATGATGTAAATGAAGAATGAGGAAACTAATTAATACAAGTTAAGCCATAATCTACTGCTAAAATTTAAGCACTTCTGAATATTTCTGTCTACACTACCCTACCCTATAAATGGCAGGGTAGACAATACAGAGCAGTAAATATATATTTTTTCTACCTATGAAGCCTAACTACATAACACTTTCAATGAGTGTTATTTAATATCTTGTGTTGTTGTTTCCAACTGTGGAGGGATCTTTTACTGTTCTAGTACTGAGAAAATAATAATAAGAGGGCATATATTGAGCATTTACTGTGAGTTAGGCAGTTGCTATGGACTGAATGCTTCTTTCTCAAAATTTATGTATTGAAGCCCTAATTCCCAATATGACGACATTAGGAGGTGGGGCTTTCAGGAGGTAATTAGGTCATGAGGATGGAGCCCTCATTAATGGGACTCCTGTCTCTTAAAGAGATATGAGAGAGAGGATCTTTCTCTTTCTCTACCACGTAAGAATCCAGCAAGAAGGCACCCATCTGCAAACCTGGAAGCAGGTCTTCACAAGGAACCAAATCAGGCAAGTGTTAGTTTGTTCTCACACTGCTATAAAGAAATCTTTAGACTGGGTAATTTATAAAGAAAAGAGGTTTAATTGGCTCCTGGTTCTGGAGGTTGCACAGGAAGTACAGTTGTTTCTGCTTCTAGGGAGGCCTCAGGAACTTTCCAATCATGGTGGAAGGCAAAGGCGAAGCAGGCCTGTCTTACACAGCTGGAGCAGGAGCAAGAGAGAAGGAGGGGCATGCTACACCATTTTAAACAACCAGATCTTGTGAGAACTCTATCATGAGAACAGCACTAGGGGGATGGTGCTAAACTAGTCATGAGAAACCACCCACCACCATGATCCAATCACCTCCCACCAGGCCCCTCCTCCAACACTGGGGAATACAATTCAGCATGAGATTTGCATGCGGACACAGATCCAAACCATGTCAAGCTAGAAGCTTGATCTTAGATTTCCCTGCCTCGAAAATGGAAAATAAATGTGGTTTATGCCACCTTGTCTATGGTATTTGTTATAGCAGCCTGAACTAGGACAGCAGTCTTATAAGGACTTTATGTATAAAAATGTATTTAATCTTCATGATAGCTTGATGAGTCATATTCAATCAGTTCTCATTATTCACAGTACTTATGTTCTGTACAAACATTGAATTGGACTGCTGCTCCTAGAAAAAATAAACGGTCAGGTTCCTTTGAGCCCCTGGTGACAGCATTTTCATCAGCTGAACAATATAAAACCCTGTTTTATGTGTGCTTGTGTTTAAAGACACCTCATGTAATATATAATGTTGTTTTATTTACATTGAACTCATGGCCAACAGCACCATAGCTCCTGCCTGAATAAAACTTACCTAACACATGTATTTTCTCCATAAAACACACCACAGCCTTCTTGCACACAGAAACACTAGACAGACAGCACTTTGGCACTACACTTAGGACCATTTTAGGAGGTGAAATCACCAACAGTAATGCACAAAAATGTGAAAACGTGGCATCACCTAGACTGTGGAAAGGATACGTGTTTACAGCATGTGAGCTGAAACCAGAAAGCAGAGAATCACCTTGTTTGACCTCCGCTGGGAGCATGTATATCAGGTGAACAAAATTTTTCACAGCTCTATGCATGTCTTCAAATAACCATGAAAGTGCCGCAAGTATTGATTTTGGAGTTATAAATAAATTGTAGTGAGCAGACAAATTTGCAAATATGAAATCTGTGAATAACGAGTGTTAAAGATGAAATATTTGTGCCTTAAATTGATAGGTAGGTCCCCTATCCCACAGTGTGAATGTGTTTGGAGATGGGGTGTGTAAGGAAATAATTAATGTTAAATAAAGTCATAAGTGTGGGGTCCTGATCAGATAGGACTAATTTCCTTATAAGGAAGAGACACTGGAGAGTTTTCTCTTTCTGCACCTCATGCTCTGAAGAAAGGCCATGTAAGGACACAGTGAGAAGGTGGCCATCTGTAAGACACAAAAAGAGCCCTCACCTAAAGCCGAACTAGTCAAATTGGACTTCCCAGCCTCCAGAATTTTTAAAAAATACATTTCTGTTGTTTAAGACACACAGTCTAGTATTTTGTTATGGTGGCCCGGAGCAGACTAAAACAGTAAGTACTGGTTGTACTATTGTAATTCCACTTTAAGAATAAGGAAACTTGGGCACAGGGATATGTAACTAATACGTGACTTTCCTATCTACTGCTTAATGGACCCAGTTTCAAACCCATGCAGTCTGATTCCAGATGACATATTTTAAGTGCTGGAACACTATGCTAGACTGCCTCCTTGAACTAGACCACATGATGAGGCTGCCCTTCCCTTTTACTCTAAATTGGTCTGTGAAATCATCAGGTTGAGCTCTGAAGCACACCTCTTCCTTTCCTGACAAAGCAGATTCTCTTTGTATCTCTCAGACTCCTCGATAGCTCAAGATATAAAAAGAGAACACCAACATGACACATTCTTTTTTAAAGCTGAACACCACTTCTCCCAGCTGCCAGCCAGCAGAGAGTCAATCTTCTCCTGGAAATTTCCTCTCCTTGACCATGTTGTATCCATTAACCAGGGAGAAAGTTTTCCCAGTGCACTGACCATATTACTGCATTGTCATAATTGAAACCATTAGGTTACATTCTTTCCATATGTGAGAGTGTAGCCAATGCACTTCACTTGGTGATACTTCAGTTCCTTGGTTCTTAACGTGTTTTGGGTAATGGACCACTCTAATAATTTGAGGAAAGTTATGGACACACTGCCCCAGGAAAAAAAAATGCACAGGCAAAGTGATATAGGAGCTTTTGCATAAATTTCAGGGACCCAAGGACCAACAGAAGCCCACTCTCCCTTCTGAAAGCCCTTGCTCTAGTAATACTATTTCATTTACACAGAAAGGATAACAGCTCTATCTACAATCTATATAGTGGTGACGACAGCAAATGGAAAATCTAGGTTGGAAGACTTGGCATTTATGTGAAGCTGTGTTTCTGGCTATTGCAGAATCTCTTGTTACATTGTATCATGCTTATCTTCATCATGCATTTCAATACTTCATCTTTATTCCCACAGTCCCTTAGCTGTTTCCAAGCCCTTCTCACTAAGAAACAGGGGCAAAGCACAACATGTACTTGAAAAGAAAGAAATGCTCTGCTTCCCTTTAGAGGGGCATTGGTTTCTGAACCTTGGGAAATGGGTGATGTTACCACACAGCCAGCCAAAGTTTCCAATGGCAACTGAAAGCAGAATAGCAAGAAACCAGTTCAACAGCTGACACCAAAATGCTTTTCCATATGTAAAGCTGTCTTAAACCCACAAGAGACACTGAGAATAAACTTTGTGCTTTCTTTTCTTTTTTGCTTAATACCAAATGGGTCAGGGAGAAGCCCTGGACGCTTTTAAAAATGTACTTATAATTTTGAATCCAAGCTGTGCAAGTACCCATTGGAGACAACTGTTCTCTCATGGCCTGCTTTGAATAAACAATCACAGCTCTGTGTGATATTACTTCTTAACCAGATTCTAGCATTGAGCTGTTGGCTCGCCATGGTTACTTGCATTTTAAACCAGTGGCTCCTTTTCCTTCCCGTTGGCTAAGATTTCTGCCTGCTTGGCAATGGCTCCCTCTCATTTGAACTTTTGCCCTCTTTTAATCTCCACCAAATTTTAGTCTAAAAGAACCTTTCATGGGCACCTTTTGTTATTCTGAGTTTCTTTCTCGTGTGAGAACCAGCTTAGGGAGCTGCTTACTGGAAAACACTCAAGGGCCTGTCTTCCTCCTCTGTGAAGCCAGCAGTGACAGGCTGTTTTGTGTATGTACTTTTCTCCCCCACTTTTTTTTTTTTTTAAATTAAGGAAGCACAAGATGCAAGCTGTTTGCTGAAAACAAAATGTTTGCTTTCAAAAGCAAGGGAACACACACATATTTGCATATGTCCGTGTGGCTCCACTATTGTCTGACTCCAGGGCCACTCCTCTTTATTTCTCCAGCATATAGCTCTTTCAAAACTTATTTCAGATCAAAAGCCAAGCTAATGAAAAGTTTTAGTTCTTCCTGACTTCCCACACCAGTCACAATTCAGCAAGACCTTCCAGGACCTCAACATCCATGGAGCCCGGTCCTCTTTCCAAAGAATATACAACATTTCAACCCCTTCTCCCATTTGATGGTTAGACAATCTGCTTCCTATATAAATGGAGTCTGCCATTTTATTCAGAACCCCCAGCTTCATCCTGTTCATTCTCTGGATTCTCTCCTCAGCCTGGACTCATAACCACTCAGCTCTGTGCTATTGTCCTCTCCTCACCCGAACTGTGCCTAACCACTAAGCTATATATCAATTCCTTTCCCAAAAGCAAATCCACCCTCTCTCTCTCTGTTTCTTTTCCTGAGCCTCACAGCATGGGGGTCTGTTCACCAAACAATCTGGTGTTGACTCCAGCTGGAACCCACTCTGATGCCTGGTAATTCAGTTCTGCAAATTCTCTCCCACCCTTTGCAAAATATTCTAGACCTCTCCTTTCTCTCCGCCACTCTCAATAATCTTCTTGCCTCTTGACTCAAAAGATAGGGGTTTACTGGCTCAAGCTACTAATTTTTCTCACACTCTCTCTTTTTTCACACCCTGGTAAGTACTCAGAAGCTGCCATCCAGTCTTGGAGGGGAAGTGAAATTCCTCTTTCCCAAAGCCGATCCCATCTTTGTGAGCTCAGGCCTTCCAGATGCAAAGGGACTACGCTTTATATTTTCTTCACAGTCACAGCCATTTATTCCCAACCAACTCCTACTCTTCTGCCTTCAAACATACTTAAAATGTTTGAAAAACAAAAACAAAACCCTTCCCAGCAAGCTTTCTTGTTCCATATGCCCTTCTCACTACCATCCAACTTCTTCCCATCCTTATAACTCCACACTTGAATTGCCTGTATCTGTCACTTTTATTTCTTCATCTCACCTCCTCTACTCTCTTATCTCTCTTTCTCACTTTCAGCTTCACCACCATTCTAAGAATTTTCTTATGAAGGCCATCAATAAAAATAAGGAGGTTTCCTTCACCTTCAGTGTCCTTGTTTTCCATGCTGCAAATGGTCTACTTTTCATTAAGCTTTTGTTTTCTGTTTATCACATTCTCCTGATTTCCTTCTCCTTTTATGCCTACTGCTCCTTCAGCAACTCCTCTCCCCAAGATTCTGACCTTAACTCAGTTAAGTTTATAAAACATTTCTTGAACTTTGACTCCAACAAAATGTGGAATAAAACTTCTTTTTATTATCTGGAGGTTTTAGCTCAAGCTTCAATTCTTTTCAAATACACGTTGTGCTTTGCCCCTGTTTCTTAATGAGAAGGGCCTGCAAATAATCCTGAGGAGAACAGGAAATAGCAAGGCTCTCAGGCACTTGGCTGCTAAAATACAGAAATACTTCTAGAGAACTGATAAATAGCCACTTCCCTGAGCCCTACCACTCTACTGTCCTAGTCTCTTGCCTGGAACCCCTTGACTTCCTAATGGTTCAGAAACTAAAAGATTAAATTCTAGATCATTAAGGCCTTTACAGAATACCGTTTCAACATTATGCTCTGAATCCATCTAATGACCTGCCATAGGAGCCGTTAAACATGTTGAGGACCACCATTGTCAATAAGTGCTTCTGTGTTCTAAAGAGCAGCCAGCAGTCCTTCTAGTGTTTTCTAAAGGGTGATCAAACTGGAACTTATTTCTCCCACTTACCTTCTCCATCTATCCAACGTAAGCAATAGACAGGAGTTCCTGAAAAGAGACCTAAGTTGGAAAGAATTATCTGCCCAGGGACAAGAGCTGTTACCGGGGGGAAATGCACATGAAGAAAAGGAAAGAGGGTTCTCCCCACCTAACCAAGTAAGGGGAGCTCTGAAAGAGACCTTTGTAGAGATTTTGAATGTCTGCAAAAGAAGAGACACCAGATTGTCCTCTCCAATTGGATACTTTCAACTCACAGACAGTTTTAGGCTTAGTCAGTACATCAGAGTTTGATGAGGGAGGCCCTGGGAGCACTTGACTTTTAGGAGGAATTTATTCATGTCCCCTGAAGTTTGACAGTGTACATAAAAATAGATACTGGTGTCTGCTGCCAAACTGGAAAAATCAGAAGATAAAAGGCTCACTGGAGCTGTCCTCCATGGCAAGACAAGGAAGTCTCCCGGGGGCAGCAGACTACCCAGAGTCTGGCATGGAAATGAGGCATGAGTTTCCTTTAGTCCAAGTGAGCTTGGGCTGTCTCTGTGGGATCATACTTTAAAAAGTGCTGGGGTGAGTGGATCCTAACAGGATGGATCCCTGTGGACGAAGACTGAAAGGATGTCACTCTAGGTCAGCTGGAAAGCACATTACCCATGTCATCAAACAATAACCTGGAACAATCTCAGTGAACAATGTTTAGAGATATTGGCTGAAGAACTCAAAAGGAAAATAAAGGGAGAGAAGAGAAAAGTTATCCATGAGAGAGCAGTATTTAGAAGCCTGCTCTAATGGAGAACACACTAGCCATTTACTATCAGCCAAGAGAGAACTACAAAAAAACAGCAGCTAAATAAAGGCTTGAAAGGGTAAGAAGGAAATCTGAAAGTTGAGAACACGGCCCCTCCCCTACTACAGGCCCAGAGCCATGGGTCTGGCCTGAGCTGTGAGAAGAAAGATATTCAAATCAAATCAGAAGTGAGACTGGAATTTTGGCTTAACCTTATCCAGAAATTTTACTTCCTGAAAGTGTTATATGTATCTAAACATTTTTTATAATTGAACATTTCTAGGAAACTGTGGAATTGTCTCAGGAAATCACATGAAGGAAAGAAAGATATGAACAGTCAGGTCAGAAAACAGGGATTAGAGAAAAATAAAGACATCTGATCTGTATATCCCTGCTCAATAACTAGTTATACATGCTTACAAACACCTAGTTTACTGATACACTTTTATTGTTAACTACTGCTTTTTTGTTTATGTCTCTTCCAGTTGTAAGTGATGGAATCCTGACTCAAATAGGCTTAAGCAAAAGAGCTCTCATAACAAAGATGTCTACAGGTATTTTAGATTCAGGAATAATCCAGGACCTCAAAATAATGTTATCAAGGCCCTGGCTTTCTTGTTATTTGAAATCCATTTGTCTCTGCTTGGTTTAATTTTGCATGCACATTCTTTCTCAGTTGTAGGCATGATGGATCATACCACGCCAGCTTAATAAATCTTGCAAAAAAAAAAAAAAAAAGTGGGGTAGCATAGCAATAAATTTCCATTGAGTTCTCTAATTGACCTATCTTGGATTCTGTCTTAACTCTAGAGTCTGTGATATTCTAATTGGTGAAATATACATCATATGCCCATCCCCGTGGTTGGAAAATTAGGGTCAGCTTCATATAAACCATGTGAAATGAGTTCCCCCAAAATAGGGATTCTATTAAGAAGAGGGAATTTGGAACAACCCAAAGATATTAAAACAAAGATAACAGAAATTCATTAGAATATCCTCATTTGTAGCTTCTTCGAGGTTATCACTCACTGTCTACTTCTCCCTTCAGTTCTGTCGGGTTATGCTTCATGTATTTTGGGGCTCTCTTATTAGGTGCACACGATATTATCATAAAATGTCCTTTTTCTCTAGCAACAAATTTTGTTCTAAAGTCTATTTTGTCTAATACTAGTATAGCTAAAAATGAGGTGAAAAAGACAAAGAAAACTAGATGATAGATTATATTTGGAGTGTGTTATTCAACAGATGAATATGATTTTGAGATTTGTGGTTTGGTTGACAGGGTATGGCTATTCACTGAGATTGAGAAAGAGAAGGAACAATAGATGTGAACATTAAAGAGATGAATTTTTTTTTTTGTAAAAAAATGTTATTAGTTTCCAGATCTGTGAGAGAACCAAAAAGTCCTTGGTGGCTACTTCAGAATTGTATTATTATCTAATTATTTTTATGTAACCCTGTTTTGAAATTTCAAGCTTTATGTGGTCAAGACAATAGTCTACTTGCAATTTTCTCATGCTTTGTGCAGAGTTTAGCTCAGATCAGATGAAATGCTTGTAAAGGGAAGGATTGATTTAGAAAATTTGATGTTGGGTTGGGCAGGGTGGCTCACATTTGTAATCCCAGCACTTCGGGAAGCCAAGGCAGGTGAATCATTTGAGGTCAGGAGTTTGAGACCAGCCTGGCCAACATGGTGAAACCCTGTCCCTACAAAAAATACCAAAATTATCCAGGCATGGTGGTCGGTGCCTATAATCCCAGCTACTTGGGAGGCTGAGGCAAGAGAATCAATTGAAACCAGGAGGCAGAGGTTTCAGTGAATCAAGATCATGCCACTGCACTCCAGTCTGGGCAACACAGTGAGACTCTGTCTCAAGAAAAAAAAAAAAAAAGTAAAAGAAAAGAAAAGAAAAGAAAA